>NW_019154091.1:42178777-42344770 GCF_002288905.1 Enhydra lutris kenyoni
CTGGCTAAAAAGGAAAGCATTTTGATTTTGAGGCATTTGGCATCAGTAACTTGATTTACAGATTGATGTTTTCACTTTATATTGCATCTGAAACACTTTTCTACTTTATCCAAACCATTACACCTATACAATAACAATGCTTGTGGGTATTTCTGGTATTTTTGTTTGATCATAGGGTACTAGCCTAATCTCAAGAATCTCATTTTTTTCTTCTCAGCACTGCCACAGTGCTCTCTGAAAAACTGAGGGTAATGTGATGGGGACAGATAAAGATTTTTTTTTTTTTAATTTAAGTAGCCAGACTAAGAGAAAGTGAATATAACATCTATACCTAAGTCATTGTTGCCTCTAATGGTACAGAGTCCTGTAAAGGAAAGCCTTGGCTTGTACATGCTGCTGTGTCTACATGTGGGCAATGGTACTGGTACTTAGTAGATGGCCAGTAAGTATTAGTTGAGTGGCTATGGAAGGGTTGAGAAGGAGAGTGGTTGGGTTGAGCACAGAGCTGTAAGCACAAGGCATATATGGTCAATGAAGTTTTAGGCTTAGTCCTGTCTGTTTGAAAACTGAAAGCAAGACCAATTCTAGACAGGATTAAGGGATGGTCAGCTGGCCAATTTCCTAGGGTGCTAACCCATAAAACATATTGAAACCATTGAAAATGGTGGTTTTCTCTGCAGTTACTAGAATTTTGCAGTTACTAGAATTCCTCTACAGTATATGAATGGGATTGGGTATGAGATATTCCAGGGACATGCTCTTAGTTCTCCAGATGGATAGTCTACACTTTTCAAGAAAGGCAGGTCTGGTTAATTACAGAGCTTTTGTTTGGCTGAGTGAAGGATTCAGATTTGAGGGCAGAGCTGAATTGCTTGGATAAGAGAATAGTTAAGCGCTATTACCAGGGATCTTCTTACTCTCCCTCTAAGGCAGAATTCAACCTTTTTTTCCTAAATAAATTTAAACCAACATGTAAAGGATGTTAATTTAAAAGGACATCAAATTGTAGCCTACACATAGTGATTACAGACTTTGGTGTCCCATTGAAGCTCTAGGCTAGTGCTGTCTAATAGAGATAATATAATTTAAAAAATTTTAATAACTACATTAGTAAAGTAAAAAGAAACAGGTGGAAGTAATTATAATAATGAATGTTATTTAACCCAATATATATCATTTCAGTGTGTAATCAATTTAAACTTATTTTTGAAACATTTTTTTAAGATTTTATTCATTTATTTGACAGAGATCACAAGCAGGCAGAGAGAGAGGAGGGAGCAGGCTCCCTGCTGAGTAAAGAGCCTGATGCAGGGATCATGACCGGAGCCAAAGGCAGAGGCTTTAACCCACTGAGCCACCCAGGTGCCCCTGAAACATTTGACATTACATTTTTTATACTAAGTCTTTAAATCCCTTTGTGCCTTTTGCTCTTCTGGCACATCCCAGTTGGGATCAACAACACTCAATAGCTGTATCGGTGAGTGACTACCATCTTGGACAGTATGGCCCCAGACTATGCACAGGGTGCTCTCTGAATCCCAGAAGGCATCATTGAGCTGGTCCTCAAAGGTCCTTTCATTAAAATTCTCTCTCTTTGACCAGCATGAAATTATCAGAGTTGGTGCCACTCTTCCAGAATCTTTTCAAGGAACTATAATGTTAAGTGTGTTGAAGTATTTTTCTTCAAAAGTAGTGCTTCAAGTTGGTTAGTGCTTTGAATATGAGTGCTGTTCATTTGTTAACTTCCGTCTACTGAGCAAAACATTGTCAACAGGTAGCATATCTATTTCAAGCAATGACAGCTAAATGTTATGTTGTAATGGTTGATGACAATTAGAGAGGAAGCCTGGATTGTGGATGTCCTACTTGGGAGCTGGTGGGAACCACTTACAGAGAGGACTAGGCGTCGCCTTTAAACATGAGTTCAAGAAAGGGGTGAGGGTACGGTTGATTATACATACTTGATTTGTCAACTTATTGATAATTTTACTTAGAGTTAGTTTTATTATTTTATTTTATTTTTTACAGATTTTATTTATTTATTCACCAGAGACAGGGAGAGAGGGAACACAAGCCAGGACAGAGAGAGAGGGAGAAGCAGGCTTCCTGCTGAGCAGGGAGTCCAATGTGGGGCTCTATCCCAGGATCCCCGGGATTGTGGTGCAAGTTGAAGGCAGAGTCTTAACGACTGAGCCACCAGGTGCCTCTAGAGTTAATTTTATTGGATAGTTTTTTTTTCTCCCTCTTTCTCATGAATACATTCTCTTTTGCTTTTTTATTTTAAGTTGAGATGTAATTCCCATAAGATAAAATTCACCTTGAAAGTGTGCAGTTCAGGGGGTTTTAGTATATTCACAAAGTTTTGCAACCCATTATCTTAATTCCAGAACCTTTGTTTTAATTGCAAATCTTCTAGGGCTCATTTATCTCCACTTCCCTTCCTAAAAGCCTTACTCAAAAGAGGGAGTAAGAAGAAGAGAGGTAAAAACTCAGAAGTTCAGGGTACCTGGGTGACTCAGTTAAGTGTCTGCATTTCTGCTCAGGTCGTGATTCCGGAGTCCAAGGATCGAGTCCCACTTCTGGCTCCCTGCTCAGTAGGGAGCCTGCTTCTCCCTCTGACCCTTACCCCTTTCATGCTCTCTCTCTCAAAAAAATAAAGTCTTTTTAAAAAACCCAAAAACTCAGAAGTGCAGCCTAATTTTGGGAGCTCATTTCTGAACTGATATTCACAAACATCCTCAGGAGCACTAATACAATATTAAAAATTAGGGGCACCTGGGTGACTCGGTTGGGCTTCCAACTCTTGCTGCTTTATTATTATTATTATTATTATTATTTTTATAACATATATTATTTGCCCCAGGGGTACAGGTTTGTGATTCGTCAAGCTTATACACTTCACAGCACTCACCATAGCACATACTCTCCCCAGTGTCCATAATCCCACCAACCTCTCCCTACCCCCCTTCGTCCCCCAGCAACCTTGAGTTTGCCCCGATCCCATCTTGGGGCGCCTGGGTGGTTCAGTCCTCAAGTGTCTCCCTTTGGCTTAGGTCATGATCCTAGGGTCCTGGGATCGAGCCCCATATCAGGCTCCCAGCTCAGTGGGGAGCCTGCTTCTCCCTTCCCTATTTCCCCTGCTTGTGTTCGGACTCTTACTTTTGTCTCAGGTTATTATTCCAGGGTCATGGGATGGAGCCCTTGGTGGGGTTCCGTGCTTAGCACGGAGTCTGCTTGTCCTTCTCCCTCCCCTTTAGCCCCTCCTCCTGCTCTCACACGTGCTCTCACTCTCTTTTCCTCTCTCTCTTTAAAATAAAGAAAAATTAGAGGAAGAGACGAGCGAGGTTTAGGAAACATTCTGTCGTTTCTCAGTTGGCTGACAGTATGGCCTTGTAAACAGTTGAGTTCAATAATCCTTTTCTTTTTCCAAATTTGTTTAAAAAAATGAAAAACAAAACATTTAGAGTTGTTTGAAAGAGTAAATAATTTACATCTCCTCTAGAAGAGATGTTGTTTGCATTGACTGGAAACTCCCATCTCTAGCATTATTACAGTTCTGAAACTCATTTCAAATCACCTAAGTTTTAGAAGTGAAGGGAAACTTGTCACATTAGAGGTAACTCAGGGACTCTTGTTTGCGTCAAGCAGTTCTAACACATATCTTTGTATGGTTAGCGTAATGGTTTAGAATATTCTCCCAGGGACATTACTGTCAATTACCAAGGATTATATAGTCAGAGTCCCCACCTTGTTTTCCATTTGAATCATACTGTTCTACATTATTTTAAATGGCCACGTTTTTATTTTTATTGAGGGGAAGGCAACTGCAAAGAATGTGGTTATCATGAACTAATCTTACCCTTGGGGTATTTGAGATATTTTCTAACTCCGAGATTGTGATTGCTTTCTGATTGCCATTCTGCTTGAACATGCCTTGCTGCTTAATTATGACACTCTGTTGCCTTGCTCACATGACGGACTAGACCAACTGAGGAGTATTTTCAGATCTCACTCTCTAGATTGAAGGAAAGAACGGAGAAAGCAGGTGTTTTCGTTTTTTTCTTTCCTTCTTAAGATTTTCCTCTCTCTTTTAAAAAACTTCCCCTTTCATAAGGTTAGTTGTTATCCCTGGACCATGTAAGGATGTCATTGTGGTTTAATTGTCTCCAGATTGAGTATTAGCACCATACCAGTACCTCCCCCAGGGCCCTCTGCTTCCGTCTTCAGCCTGGCCAGTTCTTCAGCTGTAACACTGGACCTTTCTATCTCACCCCAAATTATTGTCAAGTCTATGTTGAATGAAAGAACATAGTCTCAAAGAAAATGTTTTCATCTGGGGCTTCATATTTCTGCGCGTTATATTTGTTTAAAAAAAAAAGTGGCCCATTGCAGATTGCAAGTATAAATTAGTATCAGAATCACCATGCAAAACTCTCTTGCTAACTTTAATCGGTAATTTCTTAGAGAGCGATGGAAAACATGGTGCTAATGAATAATGTGCCCAAAAGCTCTTATTATAGGGTTGGCATGAATTCCGCTTAATGACAAGCTTTCTCAAGCAGCAGTTGATTTTAAATCCTATTTTTCATTAGCAAAGTATAAAATGTTAATAATACCTTCCATTGTGCTGTTCTTTTGTACCAGAGGCACATGGATCTTCCGTGTTCGCCACAACTGTCTTTAAGATCCTGCTAGTAACTTCCTATCTCATAAATAAGATTTGTTCGGGAAATAAAAATGTATGTTTTCCCATTGTTAGCTATATGTTTTTCTAATAATCACATCTGAAGCTTATTATGCAGTAATAGCCTTAAGATATTATTTTTCTTAATGTACTACTGTGGTCTTAATACTAGTTTTTAATCTCTTCTTGTTTCTATGAAGTCTGAATGAGATTTTCAAAATTGAATAATAATTTGATCCGTTAATCTTTTGAAGCTAGTAATTTTATTTTCCTCTCTTTGCAGTCTCTGAGGTTCGCAAATGAATAGAGCTTCATTACTGCAGTCTGCATTTAATAACCATTATCCATTATCTTGTAATTAAGACTCCCTGTAACGAATCATGAGGACAATGCAAAAATACATAGTACATTTCTTTAATGAACTGGAAAATGTTCATCTTGTTCTATTTAGTAATGAGTTGCTGAATAGTCATTAAATCCACTGGAGAATAGAGCTAGATGGATTTTGAAGACTGTCTTGAGTTTGTGGTTAATCTATTAGAATTAAAATTTCATCTTCTATTTTTATCAACAGCTGATTAGAAGTCATTCTGTTTGACCAAATTGATTAGAAGACCATATACAAGGGCAGCTGTTGTTTAATGAAAGTTTTTAATGAAACTGTACCATGGAGACTTGTAATTACAGGCCTTAGAAAAGCTTTGAGTTGCTTTAGACCACAAAAAAAGTATTGTGCTAGAGATTTCAGATTAAGAAAATTAAAAACATACAATTGAATATAATACTATAAATTTATTATTAATGTTAATTCCAACTAACCACATTTGAATTCTGGTCCATTTAATGTGTTACTTTGGACTTTTCAGGCCTTTTATCTCCTAGTTTAGTCATTTCCTTGAAATTGTGGGCACTGATGGAGGAACATTTATATGGATAGCTGTTTTAATTATGAGATATTTTCTCAGAAGGTTTTTTTCCTGAAGCTGAGCAGAGGTGAGTTTGGTCAGTGTTGGATTTACATGACCCCTGAGGAGAGTTTATGGTGCTCTGTGATATTGGTAATTTGAAATCTAGCATTTATTTCTCTAAGGTAATTTTGTTTTAGCAGAGGGGCAAGGGAAGCAATATTAAAATAAGAAGTAAAACAAAAGTGTGTGCCCACTTAGTCCCACTGGAAAATCCATTGTTCTTTTGACAGTAGTAAAATACTAATGTACTCTCTGAAGTATTTTGTATAATTAAAGCTAAATCTTATTCCTGGACATAAAGAAAAAGCTGTATGTCTGAACTGCCATTTTAATCTCTTGTGTGGTCTCTGGCTCTTAGTTATCCTCAGGCCATCCAAAACACACCAAATTTACTGTCTTTAAACACTAATATCAAGTGGTCAGACCTTATGCTTCCTCAAGAACTTAGGTCTCAGGGTAAGCTGCTACTTCAAAGTCTGGAGAGATGGTGACTCCTGAGAGTCAACCAAGATCTATTAGAGCCATAAACTGGTAAAAACACTTAAGTGATAATTGTAGCAACTTGTTGGAAGCTAAGTGTGATGCCAGCACTTTTGCCGGTCTTACCTCCAGGAACCCCAGGTTCTCACAGTGAAGAGCTGAGAAAGATCTCTTGGCTCTGGTGGCAGGGGTCGGGGGGGAGATAATCTTTGCAAAATATGTACAAAGCATTCTCCTTAACGAAGGCCTGCTCTCCAAGGCAAAAGAACTTGCTAGAATCATATCTCACCTGGGAAAGCATTTCCCTTTCACTCTTCCTGCCTCATCAAAGTGGGATAGAAAAGCTAAGACACATTTGTGAAGGTTATAACCTAAAGTCCACTGAAAGACTGAAATTTAATCATAGAATTATGAAATGCTTGTTCTCCCCTATTCGTTAATACCACACCAACAGGACTCCAGTAATCTAATGGACTACAGCTAACAGAGCTTAAAAACAGGGACTCATTCTGAGGAGGAAGACGTAGGAAGCCTAGAGTAAACAGGGCAGAAAAAAAATAAGGATACTATAGCATTGAAGACTTTGGCACTGGTGACTACAGCAAATATAAAACACAGCCAAGCTCCTGGCCAGATTAGCATAAAATGTCACACGAAAGGCCTCTGTTCCTAATATGTCATATTTGGCTTCCAACAAGTTACAAGAGATGTTAAAAGGCAAGAAAAAACACAGTCTGTGGAGAAAAAACAAGCATCAGAACCAGATTCAGACATGACATAGATGTTGGTATTATCAGAAAGAGAAAATTAAAATAATTGTGACTAATATGTTAATAATTCTAATGGAAAAAATAGACAACATGAAAAGATGATAGGCCAGGTAAGTAGAGAGGTAGAAATTCTAAGAAATAAACAAAAGGAAAAGCTAGAAATCAAAAACACTGCAGCAGAAATGAAGAATGCCTTGACAGACTCATTAGAAGACTGGATAGAATCAGTGACCATGAAGATAAATCCAAAGAAACCTCCGAAACCGAAACATAAATAAAGAGATAAAAGGATGAGAAAAACAGAACAAAAACTGAGGGACAATTTCAAAAGGTGTAACACATGGATAATTGAAATAGCAGAAGAAGAAAGAGAAAATAGAACAGACAACATGTTTGAATTAATGGCTGAGAATTTTCCAAACTTAATGACAGAAAACCAAACCATGGATCCAGGAAGCTCAGAGAACACCACAGGATAAATATGGAAAAAACCAAGCCAAGCAAAAAAAACTACACCTAAATATATAAAATCAACCTGAAGGAAACCAAAGACAAATAGAAAATCTTGAAAAAAGCCAGAGAAAGAAAGCACCGTACCTATGGAAAACAAAGGAAGTAATTACAATAGACTTCTCACTGGAAACCATGTCAGCAAGGAGTGAGTAGACGAAGTACTTAAATGTTCAAAGAAAAAAAAAAATCCCAAGCAAAAAATCTATATCCAGTGAAATTTTCCTTCGAAAGTGAAAGCACTCGGACTTATGTAACTCAGGGACTATGTTGCCAGCAGACCTGCCCTCTAAGAAATGTTAAAAAAAAGTTCTGTAAGGAGCAGGAAAATGACATATATCAGAAACTCTCATCTCCATTAAAAAAAGAAGAATGTCAGAGAAGGAATACATGAAGAATAAAAATAAATTACTTTTCTTTTTCAATTGACCTAAAAGATAACTGTTTAAAATAATAGCAATAGTGTGCTGGGTAATTAATACCACATGAATGGGATAGGAGGGAAGAATTAGGAATACTTTGTTTAAGGTACCTGCAGTAACTGTGTTGTGGTAGACTATTATTTGAAGGTATACTTAAATTTGTTAAAAATGTATTTTGAAAACACTAGGGCAACCAGTAAAGAAAATATAAAGAAGAAAGTATAATTGATATGCTGAGAGGAGATAAAATGAAACCATATAAAATGTTCAGTTAAATCCAGGGAAAGCAGAAAAAGAGGTATAAATATTAAGAAAGAAAAATAAGACAAAGAGCCCTATCTTGATGAATGTCCTCTGTGAACTTGAAAATATGTAGTTTGCTGTTGTTTTTTGTTTTTAAAACTTTCTATAAATACCAGTTTGATCTTGATAACTGATAATTCTGTTAAAAATATATCTTTGCTCATGTTCTCCCTGTTTATCAATTACTGAGAGAGGGGTTTTGAAGTCTCTAGCTATAGTGATAGATTTATCTGTTTTTCAGTTCTATCAAATTTTGCCTCACATATTTTGATTCTCTATTATTAGTTGCCTACATGTTTAGGATTATTGTGTCTCCTTGGAGAAATGACCCCTTTATCATAATGTAAGACCCTTTTTTATCCCTGATAATATTCCTTTTTCTGAAGTCTGCTTTGTCCAAAATTAATATGGGTACTCTGCTTTACTTTGATTAATGTATCTTTTTCCATCCCTTTATTTTTAATCTTCTAAATCTTTATTTTTAAAGTGGATTTCTCATAAACAACATATAGAAGGGCCTTATTTTTTGTTAATCTATGATTTTTAACTAGTGTATTTAGACCACTAACATTTAAACTGATTATTGATTTTCAAGTTGGATTAATATCTGCAAGGAGAAATGGTCCACATGAGCCCATATCTATTAAAGAAATTATTTTAATTTTATTTAGTTTGTAAATATTATATATAATAATAAATATACAAGCATGTATTTATTTACATAAACTATGTTAAAACCTGTTATAAAACTATATTTTAATTCCAGAATATTATAAAATAATTTTCTTTAGTATTTATTTAATAATTTATTAAATTATTAAAAAATTAAAAGGAAATTAAGGAAAGCACTAGCCAAAGATGGTGTCAGTGATGAATTCTACCAAACATTTAAGGATGAAATATTACCAATTCTCCATCTCTTCCAGAAAATTGAAGAAGAGAGAGTACTCACTTTGTGAGGCCATCATTACCCCAATACCAAAGCCACATAAAGATATTGCAAGAAAGGAAAACTATAGATCAGTATTACTTATGAACATAAATGCAAAAAAAATCCTGAACAACATATTAGCAAAATGAGCTCAACAATGGATAAAAAGAATTGTATCCGATGACCAAGGGGGATATACTCCAGGTATGCAAGACTGGTTCGGTGTAATGTAATCCACCATATCAGTACATTACAGGGGAAAAATCATATGGTCATATCAAATTACACAGATGAGTCATTTGACAGATTTTAACATGCATTTATAATAAAAGCTCTCAGAAGACTAGGAATACTAGAAAGAACATCTACAAACAACCTTTAACTAACACACTCTGAGAAACTAGACACCATTCCCAGAAAGTTGCCCTAAGAATACACCAAGAATGTTCCTATTTGACACTGTACTGGAGAGTCCTAGCTAGTGCAAGAAGACAGAAGAAGGAAATTAGAGAAGTACGGATTGGGAAGTGGGGCAGGCCAATAATGGGTCCCAGAGATATGACCACGTCCTAACCCCCCTTCCCCTGCAAACCTGTGACTATTACCTCATTTGGGAAAAAGGGTCTTTGCAGGTGTGATTAAATGAAGGCTCTTTGAGATGAAGTGATTATTCCGGATTATCCACGTGGGACCTAAATGCCATCCCAAACGTTATTATCAGAGAGAGGCAGAGGAAGAGACAGTTTCTGCCCAGAAGAGAAGGCAATGTGAAGATGGAGGCAGAGGTCTGAGTGATGCAGCTAAGGAACGCTGGCAGCTCTAAGAGGCTGGGTGACTTAGGGAACAGATTTCTCCCTTGAGCCTCCACAAGATGTGCATCCCTGCTGACAACTTGATTTTGGAGTTCTGCCCTACAGAACTGTTAGAAAATAAATTGCTGTTGCTTTAAGATACCAAGTTTATTACAATTTGTTACAACTACCCCAAGAAATTAATACAGGGGGAACCATATAAAACTGTCTTTGTTCACAGAGCAAAAAATCCACCCCCCCAGACCAACAGGCTCTTGAAAACTACTGAGTGAGTTTACCAAGGTTGCATGATACAATATTAATATAGAAAGTCTCTTGCCTTTCCATCTACTAGCAATGTAAACCATGGGAATTTGAAATTCAGAACTACTATCATTCATAACAGCAATCCATAAATTGATTATTTGGGTATGAGCCAACAAAAATATGTGCGTAATCTATATGTCCACCAATTAGATTGGATAAAATCCAAAAACTGATAACACCAATTGCTAGTGAGGATATAGAGCATCAGGAACTCTCATTCCTGCTGTTGGGAATGCAGAATCTTTGGAAGATAATTTGGCAGTTTCTTTCAAAGCAAAATATGGTCTTACCATATATTCTAGCATTTGCCCCTCTCAGTATGTGCCCAACTGATTTGAAAATTTATGTCCACACAAAATCCTGCCTATGAATGTTTGTACCATCTTTATTCGTAATTGCCCCAAACTGAAGCAACCAAGATATCCTTTAATAGGTGAATAGTTAAACAAATTAGGGTACATCCATACAATGGAATATTATTTATCAATAAAAAGAAATGAACTGTCAAGGCATGAAAAGACATGAGTATTAAACCTTATATGCATATTGCTAAGTGAAGAGGCAGCCTAAAAGGCTGGATGATTCCTACACATGACATTCTGGAAAAGGCAAAAATGGTTGCCATCGTAAAGTGATCAGTGGTTGTTGGCACGGTGGGGGAAGATACAAATGTGGCACATGGGGGATTTTTAGTGTGGGGAGAGTGTTCTGTGCAAGCCTGTAATGATGCATATGCGACACTATATGTTTGTAGAACTACTAGAACCTCCATGAAGACTGAACTTTAATGTATGGAAATAAAAAATCATTTACATGATCAGGGGATTCCAAGATAGAATGTGAACTGTGAGCAAAGAATCTTTAACTGTATTAAAAATATATGAAACGGCCTCCCTGAAGGAGGTAGGAAGAAAGGTGCTGACCTGAATAACATAATAAATGAGGGTCAGCTGGGTCCCTGGGTGGCTCAGTCGGTTAAGCGTCTGCCTTCGGCTGAGGTCATGATACCAGGGTCTGGGGATTGATTCCCCGAGTCAGGCTCCCTACTCAGCGGGGAGTCTGCTTCTCCCTCTCCTCTGCTCCTCACCTTGCTCTTGCTCCCCCCCCCCTCAAAAAAAAAATAATCTGTAAGCGAGTGTGGGCTATAAAGCTAAAGATACAGGAAAATGCACATGAGCACTGTATAGGCGTTGATAAAGTTGTTTCCCATGGTGTAGGTAACAGTTCTGAGAGCTCTATGTGTGGAAACTGAATGTGAACAATGAAATGAGTGACAGATGTCAGTGTTTGGTTTCTCACTGTTGAAGTGGAAGTTTACAGGTAAAGAAGGGGGAGGGGGCTGGAATGATCCATGCGGTAATGGGTTAGAGTTGGAGTCATCAGTATTATGCGTGTTTAGTTTAATACAAATATAGATTGCTAAATGTGGAATTATTAAAAGATGTGTGTGTATAAATGGGTTAGTGTACGTACATAGATTTCCTTGCTAGGCAGCAGAGAGAGCTGGAAACAAGACCCCACAGTAGCAGTGAGTACACCTAGCACCAAGATTTTGGGTTCTAATACCATCCTCTAAGAAGAGGAACTAGGGCTCCTTAGAGAAATGGCTTATTCTAGGACTAGAGCAGAAAGCATAAAAGATAAACCTGGAGCATTTGGCAATACCAAAGGAAGTGCTTTAAAAAACAAAAATTCTATGTGATGGAGGTGTGTCCAAGGGATATAGGAAGGAACTGAAAGAGCCCCCAGTGGTCAAAGCTAGAACCATTTGAGCAATGAGATGAAGTAATAGTGGATTATAAAGCCAAGTATAAAATAAATATCTCTGAGTCTGTACTGATATAAATAATTGTAAATAAGCAAATGAGAGGAGACAAATCTCTCATGCAAAAGAAGCCCACATAATTTATGATGTTATTCCCCCTAAAGGTGGTAAATTATAATTCCTTATTCCTTAAGTGTGGGATACACATAAGGGCTTCTTCCCAAGGCAGACAATATGGAAAGTAGGGAAAAGAGAATGACTTTGCAATAGAGAAACCCAGCAAACACGACCTCCCAGGTGCGTACAGTCAACATCACTAGTGGTAGATCATGTTGATGGAAGGAACACTTGATATGATATGATGAGAATGGCACTTTCCCTCTATGGTCTTCCTCCCCAGAAACCCAAAACCCCAGTTTAATCATGAGAGAAATGTCAGACAAGTCCCAACTGAGGAAGCTTTTACAAAATACTTGACCGGTACTCCTCAAACTGTTAAGGTCATAAAAATAAGGCAAGTCCAAGAAACTGACACAACTAAGAGGAACCCATGGCAGTATTATAAATGTACATATCAGAGTATCCTGGATGCAATTGGCTTCTAAGTAAAACTAAGGAAATCTAAATAAAGTATGAATTTGGGTTAATAGTAATATATCTATCTTGGCTCATCAATCGTAACAAATGTACAAATGTTGTTAATAATAGGGGAAACTGGGTGTAGGGCATGTGGAAACTGTACTAGCTTGATGTTTCTGTAGCTTTACATCTGCTCCAAAATTTACAGTTTATTTAAAAATAAGTAAAATGATATATTCTTCTGAGCCACCTGTCCAGTTTTGTTACCTGAACTGGACTAAAACTCAAAACTGCCTTTCCTTTCTCAGTCAGTTAAAGATGGGAAATATTGTAGTTTGCTTTTCCTTGGTAGCTGTGGCCATCCATCTATCAACCAACTTGATCCATCCAATCATCCATCCATCCATCCATCCATGCATCCATCCATCCAAAATTCATGTATTGAGCCTTGAATGTATGTCATGCTCTGGGGATACAGGGTTCCTAAAAAGATACCTGGTTCCTAGAAAGAACCTGCCCTCAAATGTTCTTAAAATACAGTAAGAAAGGGGGACAAACACATGATGTGCAGGCTGTTGTTACTATACCTGGGCCCTTGTTGCTCTCATGATAGGGGTTCTCTTCGCTCCTCCCAAATATGTTAGGAGAATCTCCTCCCTTACCCTAACTCTGGACTCTTTCAAAGGAGTTTGGCTCTTTTGGTTAACTTTAAATTGTGTGGTTTTTTTAAGTGACCATACCTTTTTCTTGGGCCTCCAAATGTAGCCTTGGTCTTGTAATAATCTTCTTTTCTAAGATGCGTGGAAGAATTTAGATGATAGCTGGTGTTGAACCCAAAAGCTTTCTAATGATTCAGAAGACAGTATTACACCTTAGGAAAGCACATCTTGGTCTCATTGTGAATTCTTTGGGGATGTTCCCCTCCCTCTTAAGATCTGTTTGGATCCCCTCGTTTGCTCTCATCCCCTTGATTGTCTTATTTCTGGTGCTGTGGGGATCAGGCCTTGCTTCTGTGGTCTCATTCATTCACTCATTCATCAATCAGTTTAGCACATGCCTACTTCAGGGCTTTTGTACTTGGCATTTCCCTGCTTGTGGTTCTTTTCATAGATGCCTTTCATTCAGTCTCTATTTGAATTTCAGTCTTGAGAGATGCCTTTTCGGTAACTGTTTAACTATAGCTACCTTTCCCCAACTCCATCACTCTCTAACTCATTGCATTGCTTTTTTTCATAACTCTCCATCTGACATTTATTATATATTTGCTCATTGTCTTTCTCTTCTAGAAAATCAGCTTACAAGGGCGGGAGCTTTATTATTTTGTTTAGTGGTCTCTTCTCAGTATCGACAACAGTCTAGGACATAGTAAGCACTCAGTGGATGTTTGGTAGATGAATGTATGCGAGACAGATAACGTCTCCAATTCTTCAGTGGGCCTGCAGACGCCCCTCCCTCCAAAGGCTTCTGATGACTTGCTTTCATAAATCCGAATTTCTATCATGTATTTACAGATTGAAACCCTACCTAGGTCCTCAATCCATTTATATTTATGAATGCTTGAGAGTTTTCAAAGTGCTTTCACATAGATTGTAGCTTTTACTTCCCTGTGGGAATTAAAGCTATGAAGCAACTAAGAATTTTCAGATGAATTTTATAGACATGAAAGTTTGGGAGATGAAACCAGATCTTCTGACTTCTAGCTCTTCAAGTGATTACTCAGGATTTATGTTCCTTCTCCATCTGCACCTAGAATGTATGCTTTTGAGGTCAAGGGTTGGCTTATTTGTTGTTTTATTTTCCACTGTGCCTTACACACAGTGTATTTACTTAAAGGTAGGTTGATTTGAATCTTTCCATCCACAGAATAGCTGTAGAAGTATTTTTTCTATTTGAAACTAATGGGGAAAGTTTTAGCCACGTCTTTCCCCCACTTCAATTGACCACTTCTTTGACGGACCTGGGGAGAGTCTCAGAGGTCAGACTTAGCTATGGTCCCACAGAGTCGGTGGGCTAGGGCTGTGAATTGCACAGGACTCGCTTGGGAACTTTGTTTATATTCAGATTCTGATTCAGTGGACTAGTATAGGACCCGACAGTCTGCATTTTTAGCAGGTAGCCTGGTGGTGCCCATACTGTGCTCTGTGGTCTGCATTTTGAACGTTTTAGGGGTAGGTAACCACATGGAAGATGGAATCTCTGTTTGGCTACCTGACTTTGTCACCCTAGGTAAGTTTCTTGGAGACACTATAGCCTGTTGGTTCAGCTATATTACTTTGGTTAGAATTCTACCTCCCTCACTTAACTGTTACCCCAAGCAAGTTATTTAACCTCTCTGTATCTCCATTTCATCTTTTAAAATGGGGTATTAGTACTTACCTTATACAGTTGTTGTGAGGAGTGGCTGAGTTATTACTTGTTAAGCACCTAGAACAGAGTATAGCACACGGTTATAATCATTTCTTTGTCTCGTTGTGCTATTCTGTTAAACTACATCAACAGGTTTAGGACACATGTGAGAAACAAGAGACAGAAAGTTGTTTAAGGTGTTTGTAGGTTATGAAATAGCATGACATCTTTCGTGAAACTCCTAATCTCATTGGAAGACAGTGCTTTCCTTAAGGAACAGTGCAGTACAAATCATTCTTCTGGTGTTGTCACAACTGGACTCTTACTTCCCATCAAGCACAAGAAAATGAGGGGAAAATGCGTGAGCACTGCAGTTTTACAGTAAAGTGCCGTGATATATGATATTAAGCACATAGCATAACATTGTTCTGTTCATCTCAGTTATGCATTAAATAAACCAACTTGATTTTCATTGATGATGTGGAAATATGGAGGCAGCGGCCCCAAGAATCTGTGAGAACCCAATTGGTACTTAATTTCATTCATTTTCTAGTAATTGAGGGTGGAGGGTGGGAAGTATGGACAGAATTATTTCAAAGAGAGATTTTATTTTTCCTTTTTCAAATAACTAACAAAAAATAAAGTTGTGCTCCTCAGGAAAAAAAAATTTACTTAGCTCATTTCTTTCACTGACTAAAAAGTGTAAAAATAAGTTTTTAATTAACATGGAGGGTTTTTTTTTTTCTTTTTCCCTTTTGTTTTAGGATCAGATTTTATTAAGACCTCTACTGGAAAAGAAACAGTAAATGCCACTTTCCCGGTAGCAATAGTAATGCTACGGGCCATTAGAGATTTCTTCTGGAAAACTGGAAACAAGGTATATTATTGCCAGCAAATCTTTCTTTAGAGTAAAGAGAATGTTATTTATAATACTAGTTACAGCCACAAAAACTGTCTTTATATGCAGAAGGTGTGAATGAGTTACCTTTATGAAGATAAATGTTTAATTTACCTTTCATTACAAAAGAACACATTCATGGAGAAAAATGTGCGATTAACAGAAAGTGAGTGTGAGTGTGGGAGTAAGTATGTGTGATCAAGATGTAAACTCACTTTATGTGCTTTTATTAACTGAAGACAATTTTATCACTGACAAGAGATTCCTAAATGGGTTCTTTAACGAACTAATTCTGCTACAACACAGAGGCTTTCTGGTAAGGCGTTGGCCAGCGAAAACAGGTTAATGCAGAAATTAAACTTCCTTGAGGAATGGAAAGAATTGCAGAGTAACATTTATTGAATGATAAGCTGTGGTGGTGATATGAAAAGTATGCAATATAATGGGAAATAATCTTTTCCTGTCATTATTGAAGGACACACATAAATTGGTTTTTCTGTTGGGAAACCCCCGGTCCAGAAAAACTTATTACTTTTAATAATATGAGGTGAAGAGAAAATTCTCGAGGAGATGAACTTATTAAACAAAATAATGAAATGCTGTGAAACAGCAGGGAAAAGGTAGCTAGACGTTATATAGCTCTTGAATTAAATATCCATTTTTGCGTTTTATGGCAGTTGGATGTGCTCTTTGGAAGACTGTTAAGCTGAGGAGGGTATGTGCTAGCTTTTGTCAGCTTTTCGAAAAATAATACATATTTTTTGAAACATATGAAGTTAAAAAGAAAAATGCATATGAGATTTTTTTTTTAAAATGAGTTTGGATTTTCCTTTTCACTTCAAGTTGCTTGTTTAGCTGCAAATTATCTCAAAGGATTTTTTTTTTTTTTTAAACATCACTGGTGAGAAAGGTAGTTTGGTTTTCTTTTCTTTTTGTTTTTGTTTTGTTTTGTTTTGTTTTGTTTAATGAGACTGCCCTTCCTCAGAAGGAATCTTTTAAAACCAATCTCTGGATTTCTGCCAAATGGAAACCCGAAAAAGACCTTTAATCCTTTGCCAACTAGATGTGATGACTTCATATGTGACTGTATCTTTGGTTCATTTTGGAACTGGAGACCGTTTTTAGAATGTACTGGGTTTGAGAGGAAGTGAACTCCTTGCAGAATTTTCTCCTTCAGAAAAACTTCCTGTCTTAAAAAAGCACAAATAGGAAAGATAGCTACTGTGACCTTACATATGACAGTTGACTCCATTTGAGTAATCTCTTCTTTCGGTTAGCCTTTCTGCACTGACCCAAGTAAAAAAAGTTTAGTCGTTAAAAAAGAGACTCTATCTTGGGTCCCCTCAGCTGAGACCACCACCATTCGTTTAGACCGGTGGTTCTTATTTTCTGCAAAAGTACAACGAAATAAATGTGAAGCTTTTTATGTTTATAGATGCCTGGGCCCCTCATCCCTCGCACTTCCAGAGGAGAAGTAATCCTCAGGCATCTGTATGTTTCGGAAGCTCTTTAGTCAGGGTTAAAACTCAACCATTGGAGACACAGTCCTGCTGTGTTCTCAACAAACATGTTCTGAGTAGTTAACTGTGTGCCATGTTACCCTCTGTTAACAAGGATGCAAAATGAACAAGGCCCTTCCCAAGAGAGCTCATGACAACAAGCAAAGAATTTCAATAAAAGTTTTAAGTGCTCCATGTTCTAGGCCAGAGTGTAGTAAGAAGGGACTCTTTGCTGCCTCTCAGTGCTTGTTTTTAATTGTATGGGCCTTTTCCTCAGGTAATAAACAAAGTTCATCCCAGTTTTATTAGGAAACAGACAGATGCAAGTAAAATCCCATTCATTTGAGTCACGTTTGATTGCACACCGTGAGGACCTGTGTATGTATCTGCAAATCAGGAGCATCCTCTCAGGTTGTTGACAAGTTGCCTGGGCAGCCCTTACACTGTAAACTTTCTACATCATTGATTTAAGGGGTGTTTTAAAATGTGATGGGCCGTCTTCCAGACCATGATTAGTGTCACTCTGAGCAGCAGAGGTTTAATATTTCATAACTGATTTCATTGCAGATTTATGTTTTCCATATTCTCTCCCTTAAAAAAAAAAAAAGGATAAACTTATGCTAGAACCTCTCTTTAGAAATGTTGCCAAACAGACTTGCTGACACAACTGAACTGTATGGAAAAATCTACATGCAGCACAGCCTAATTGACAGAAATGTGCTTATGATTAACATGTATGCTAATACCAGCTAATTGATTTTTGGGGCCTATTCACACTAGTCTCATCCTATGTATCTCCTGTACTCACCCCATGTCCCTGCAGTCTTTCAGAGCCTCCTGGGCTCCTGGGTAATAGGCAGATAGGGTTAGGATCAGTGGACAGCTGCCGCTTAGCTGTGTGGCAATGAGTGACTGAGGCAGGGAGACCAAACGAGAGACTGACCGATGTTAGTGAGAACTAATGAGGGTCTAAACTAAACCAGCAGAAGTGAGAGGATGAAGGAAGTGTGTGGGGGGTGGGGCGACATACAGAAATTAAGGTGGGAAGATTGGGAGGACATGACCCTTGATCGATTAGGTGTGGTGTAGTGGGAAAAATGGCGGCGTCCAGGTTAACCCTAAGTTTTCAAGCATGTATGGGACCATTCATTTATTGTCTCTCTTGTTTAGCATTCTTTTAGCCATTAACCCCATGTTGGGGCTACCTATTGAATCAATGGCTCTCAGGGTTCAAATGCCTGAGTTTTAGTTCTTGGGCTGTGCAGTGTTTTCTCGATTGTTCCTGTCTGTAGATTCTCTCCTCTACTGGATTCAAGTTCTTGAGACAAGTAAATCCAGATGAGCAGGTTTTACTGTTTATAGAACACATTTATCCATTTCTAATGGACTCAGGGACATCATTTGTAAACATCAGATATTGGCTGAGTCGTGCTGTTTTATGTTCACCTTCAAAGACTACTGAACTGTGAAGAGCTCCTACACTGTCTTTTTCTACTGTGCTTATTTGACTGCTCTGGCTGCTTCATAGAACTCTTTCCACTTACGACTTAGAAAAAGTCCCTACACTGAAGTTGGTGAAAATAACTGTCAACTCTCCTTCCTGATTGCTGCCAGTTTGGTTTGTGTGGTCTCCCTGATTCTCTTCTCTTATTTTCAGTACCTGAGTGTGTCTTTTGCATCTCGGGATGAAGGGCTGAGAGGTGACTAGACAGGCTTACTTGTAGAAATCTAGGATGAATGGGCTTTTGTGATCTCTGTTTTCCTTATTTATTGACACCTCTCTTGTTTATCCCCAGTTCACAGCTATAGTCTAGATAGTTGAAGTTTATGACTTTCCAATAAGTGCAATGTTAATGAGGGTTATTAACGCTCACTAGTGTCTCCTTAGAAGCAGTGACATTCTTTCCATTAATTTTGGAAAAGTCATTTTGTAGTGTGAATGGGCATGAGTCAGTGATCTAAGCTCTTGTGCTGGGTGAAGTGAAATAGACTTTAAAAAAAGGGAGAGTTGGGGTGCTTGGGTGACTCACTTATTAAGCATCTGCCTTTGGCTCAGGTCATGATCCCAGGGTCCTGGGATTGAGCCCCGCATCGGGCTCCCTGCTCCGCAGGAAACCCGCTTTTCCCTCTCCCACTCCCCCTGCTTGTGTTCCCCCTCTTGCTGTGTCTCTCTCTCTGTCAAATAAATAAATAAAATCTTTGATGAGAGAGAGAGAGAGAATTGAGATCCTGTATTAACGCAGTACCATTTTTTTGTTGTTAAGGATTTTATTCAGTTTTGATAGGGAGTGAAAGTAAGAGTGTGCATGAGTAGGGGGAGGAGCAGAGGGAGAGACTCTCCTGCAGACTCTATGCTGAGTGTGGAGCCTGACGAGGGTATGGATCCCGGAACCCTGAGATCATGACCTGAGCCGAAACCAAGAGTTGGAAGCTCAACCAACTAGGCCACCCAGGTGCCCCTGCAATACCATTTTTTAAAGCTTTCCAGTGATAATAAACCTTGTTCTCTTTCCCACCTTCCCTTGTAGGTAGGCTTTAAACCAGCAGGAGGCATCCGCAATGCCAAGGATTCCCTTGCTTGGCTCTCTCTCGTGAAGGAAGAGCTGGGCGATGAATGGCTAACGCCAGAACTCTTTCGAATAGGCGCCAGTACGCTGCTTTCGGACATTGAGAGACAGGTGTGTAGTAATCCATTGTCCTTGTCACAGATCTACAAGTGTGTTTTTGAGAAAGAAATGAAAAATTCCCTGTTGGGCTATGAGAACTAGAGAAAACAACTCATCTGATTTACCTCATTGCACCCAAACTTCTGCTTTCTTCCAAGCAAACTTCCACCTGAAGCTGGTTGAATGGAGAATCTGCTGAAATGCAAAATAATATGGGGCTTTATAATGAAACATGAATTACAGTTATTATTATTTAATAGTATAATTATTACTTGATATATATGACGCATGATAATTATTAATCAGCCAAACTCTGATTTTCCTCACAGATTTACCATCACGTGACTGGAAGATATGCGGCCTATCATGATCTTCCGATGGCTTAAATCAGTGAGCAGTTCCAGGAGAGTTCTTTATAGCAATGTTTAAAATGTGTTTTTCTATGTAATTGTGAAAATTGTTTGATTAAAATGTGAGAGAATGGATAGGTAACTGACTTTTTTTCCCTTAAAACTTTCACTGAATTTAATTCAAAGAGTGAAAGGAAAAAAAAAAACAACTAATCCATACATGGTATTCTTTTCAGGCAGCACTGAAGTAGTCCTAATTACTTGAAGATCTGTGTTGTTAATTTTGTGAAGATTTTCTCTTAAAAATTTGGAGTGAAATATTAACGAGAGCTTTGACAACATTAAATTCTAAGGAGAAAAATTTGTTAAACTGCCCAAGAAACGTGCCTTAGCGAAAGAAAACGTGGCATCCTGAGCTATTGGCCGTACTCTAATGACTTCAGGAGTCACTGACTTGGCACTAATTTCCTGCCAAGAAAATCTGTCTTTTGATTTTTGCAACAGATATACTCTTTTATTAATTGTTTTGCTAATGAAACCTCTGTCATTGTTTCATGATATTATGGCTATTGCATTTTTAAAATAAAAAATCCCTGTAGTTTATTTTTTTGAAAAAAAAAAAAAAAAAACAACACTTTGAATTGTAACAATACCTACTAAAAAATGAATCCATTAAACATAGAGATTTTAGCAATGTCTTTCTGAATCTGTCTAATAGAGTCTGCATATTTATATCAAAAGGCACCTCAGTAACACTGTTAATGAATACAACTATATCCTGAAACTTTTAAGATTTTCTGGCATAATAGGGGCAAAAATAGCCAACAGTAATATAGCACTTAATATGTGCTAAGCTCTTTACAAAGATCAATGTATTTAATCCTTGTGACAGTCAGTGCTGATGTTATCGCCCTTTTATACAGATGAGGGACTGAGGCACAGAGAGTTGAAGCAACTGGTCAAGGACCACAGAGCTCACGATCGGCAGAGTTAAGAATCAAGCCCAGGCTGACAGTCTGGCTCCCAAATGTGTACAGTTACCCAAGGGGGGAACCACTGTCCCTCAGCACACACAGGCTCATCAGAGCTCACTGTCCGCTCTAAGGAAGGGTCATCTGCTTTGTGGGCTACTTGTTCCTTGGCTCCCTGTCCCTCCCAGTTTTCCCTGTCTGCCATTTTGGTTTCTAGCCCCTCTCCTGCGTGATAGAACCCACGTTTTCTTAAGTGGGGATTTTTGTGGAGTGAGTCTCCAGCTACTTCTAAGCACATGGATGCCACAGCCTGGGCATCCATTTTGGTTTCACCTTCTGATTGTGGGATGGTAGCCAGCCTCTCCCTCATTCTAGCCCTGTGACCTTGGTCCAGTCAGTTCACATCTCTGGACCTCAGCTGCTTCATCTGTAGAAGGGGTTGGGCAGGTACTATCAAGGTCCTTTCAGACCTAAAATTATATTACCCTAAGGATAATTACAACAAATTCTAGAAAATGTTTTATGGCTATAAAGAGAAAACACTTTTGTAGCAATCTAAATTAGAATTTGCCTCTCGGGAATCAATTAGGCAAGTCCCCGAAGCTCCTCTCCAACCGTAAAGGAAATGACTAAAATAAGAAAGGAGAAGAAATCCTGCTTCCCCCAATCCCTTGGCAGAAAGCAGACTCTTGACTTACACCTTCGGATACGGTCAGTAGCTCCGAATGTCACATCCACCCTCATAACATGGCAGCCCAGGTGCCCACAGCACAATGGCCAGTCACCTTTAGAGAAGAAACTTTGCAGAAAAATAATTGCAGTCTATCACCTTTGAAGCTATTCCAATTTCGCAGGGGTTTCTGTTTTCCTCCCATTAAACCCAGCTGGTCATTTTAGTTGATCAAGTGAATAGGCATCATTATCTTCAATTCTGATTTATATGAGGCATCCACTGAAATTGACCCCTGCGGACAATTATAGATTCACATAGGAAATTAAGACTGTGAGTCCCTCCAACCTATTAGAGGCTGATGAGCATGGCCTGATCTGAAGGTATGTAATCTTTTATTTTGGGGGACAATTTATCCAAGGACTCTCAGGCTCTTCATCAGGAATGTCTGCCCCTTACCTGACTCTGGAAATCAAATGTAACACAGATGACTCTAATAGGAAGACCCTAGTAAATGTTGATTGCTATGAAAACATAAGAGGAAGAGGTCATTTTCGAGGTGACTGTGATTTACTATAAGCCGATCTGTGTACTTCAGAACATAAGCAGCAAATGCTTAGGCTATCAGAAAATGAGGGCTGTGTCCTGTGTTTAAAGCTGAGTCAATAAAGCAACCCCCGTACCAGTTGTCCCAATTGCTCATTAAAGCATATGAGGCCTTAAAGTTACTTTTTAAACAACAAATCATATAATTTGGAGGCTTAAAGAGACTTTAGAGAATATGTATTTCTAACTATCACTATCATTCTTTATGAAAGAAAAGAGTCCAAATGGGGTGGTCACTTACGTAAGACCATGTAGAAAGTCAGAGCTGAGACCAGAACTTGGGTCCATATTTTAGCTGTGAAATAGTTTACAAAACATAGCCACGGCTTTGGAATTGGAAGTTTCTTTCTTGTTCATACACTCTATCGCATCTAACATTAAAATTGTCAATGTGTGAAATTCAGACTTCGAAAAGACCCACTTTTGCCTCTTATGAGTCTTTAGGGGGCGCCTGGGTGGCTTAGTCAGTTAAGTGTCTGACTCTTGATTTTGGCTCAGGTCTCGGTCTCAGGGGTGTGGAATCAAGCCCTGTGTTGGGCTCTACACTCAGCACAGAGTCTGTCCCTCTCCCTCTGCCCACCCCTGCCCCCAACTCATGCTCTCTCTCTCTCTCTTTCAAAATAAATAAATAAATAAATAAATAAATAAATAAATAAATAAAATCTTTAAAAAAAAAAAAAAGTCTTCTAAGTGGTGTTTTAGAGACCAAACATCTAAATCTAGCCCAGATGATGATGTGATTAATTCCATCCATTAGGCTTTGCAAATTTGGGGTGACCTCAAAAACTGAAATTTTTTTAAAAAGAGAAAGTTGAATGTTGCTTTATTGTGTTTGTTATTTTTTTAAGGACAAAAAATGAGAAGGGGCTTGTTTGGATTCTGGTTTGTCTACAAATGTAGAAAAAATGACTAGTGCAATCACAAAACAATTTCATAATTACAGTATCTTTGCCTCATTTTGGTTTATTTCAGTACTAACAGGAAATTTAGGCAAATTAGTTTGCATGAAAAATAGCTTCTAAGGAGACCTGTGTAAAAGCAGGAACTGTTAGAGATCCTATCTGGAAGTCTCATCCTCTGTGCCCAGAGTCTCTGTCTTGACAGAGCAGAATGCTAGGCCATACATAGATATCTTACATAAGCCTCATCTAGAGAAATCAAATTAGTTTTTTGGGGGAAAAAACAACTTATACTTCTAGTATAGAGAGAAACCAATATTAATTTTCCTTCTACCGACCTGATAATTTTTTGATGCAACATAAATAGGGCCAGAGTGGAGACAGAATAAAGAATTTGAATAGATCATACTTTCAAAGGAAATGAAGCATTATGGCCATTTTGGCACTGAGAAAAAGGTATGAGGTGAAATCAATTTCTACATTTGTTTTCCTGATTGTGCTCAAGAGTCTGGCTTCCCAAAGGAAAATATGTATTTTATAACGACCACCAAATGATCCTTTCCAGAAATGACCACAGGTAACATCTGGCCAATATATAATACATGTAGTAAAAATAATCATTTTTAATTAACTAAAACCTGCTCAGGAGAGAGAGTCAGAGGAATATCCATCTGGTCAATCTTAATAGGACAAATGAGGATCAGAATGTTTAATGCAATATATGTGGGAACACTTAGTGACCTTACAATGAACTAAAACTTTTTTTTTTTTTTTTTTTTTTTTTTAGGAAGAGCAGGGATGAAAGGGAAGAACCAGAATATCTTGAAATGACAGACCTAAAATTCGATTTTTTTTTTTGTTTTTAGAAGTACATGTTGTACTTTAAAACAGATGGAATATAAGAGACCCAGGTTTTGGGGCATTATTTTCTGTGGTCCAGTGACAGAAAGTGTGTTTTAATCTATTTGAATGGTAAAATGAGGTCGTACTTTATTCTGGAGATTGACAAGGATTACAAAGACTTTTAAGTGATTAATAATAAAGGTAAGAAGAACTAGGATTATTTAGCCCAAGGAGAAGGTTGAAGAGTACTTAATGTCTAATGGCCCAAGAAAAGTTTTATATTGGCTCGTAGTAACCAAGAGTCCTATATCCCCTCTGTAGCAGAAGAAATGAGTGTATGTTATATGAGAAGTTAGGTTAATTCTAGGGCAGAACTCCTTTAATAGGTACATCTTTCTCTTCCATTCTCAGAAGTAGATTGTCCTTTGATTGGAGTGGTTTGGTTGTGCTTCCAAAGAAAGTGGTTCTCAAACTTTAGTATATATGAAAATCACCAAGAGAGGTTTTTTTTGTTTTTTTGAAGATTTATGTATTTATTTTAGAAAGAGACAGAGAGGAGGCAGGAGAGGGGCCGAGAGAGAGAGGGAGAGAATCCTCAAGCAGACCCTGCTGACCATGGAGTCTAATGTGGGGCTCAATCCCAGGACTCTGAGATCATGACCTGAGCCAAAACCAAGAGTGGACACTTAACCAACTGAGCCACCCAGGCACCCTGAGTTTTTGTTTTGTTTTGTTTTGTTTTAATAAAACACTGAATTCTTGGCCTCAAAGTCAGTAAATTGTCTGTGGAGCCTAAGAATTTGCATTCCCAGGAAGTTCCCAAATGATGTTGATGCTCCCGAACCACACTGAGAACCCCTGGACTAGAATGCCTTGTACTCAATACCTAGACTCTGAAGTAAGTGCATCTCTTTGTTGGTAAAATCCGCAAGCTACAGTACTTCTTTATCACGAACCTGCAGAATGAATGTGTATATTTTGCTGCTTTTCATAGCCACGAACCAGAGAGGGAGCAATGGAAATGACATTATCCCTTAACCCATTCACAGTAGGCAGTGAACTTGACTACACTTGGGACTCAAATGCAAGCTTTGGAGCCTCGAATAAACATGTTGATGAGTTTAGGATCATTATCCATAAAATCTTCCCAAGGCTTTCAGCAAGCCAAGATAGTAAATTTCAGCTGTATTCGATTTTCCCTATTTGGAATGCTTTGACTTTAGTGATTCCAGTGTAATTGCACTTAAAACTAAGACCTATTGTAACAGAGCCCATTCTTTAACTTATATTTAAAGTAGATAACATGTTGTAGGGAAGGGACTTTTCACAGATACTTGGCTTCTTAATTTGAAGCTACCGTGTAAGTGATCTCTAAACCAGGAGCTAATGAAAACATTAGGTGCTTGGTCTTTTTAACATGAAAGGATGTTTTAAATTTGTTTTTGGCTTTTTAAGTGTGTGTTCTACCCCCATGATGCGTTATCAGGCATGGTTCATTGTTGCAAATAACAGAACCCCCCTCTACCTACAAGGCAGCCAGCTAGGAATAATGCCCAAACCATTCTTCTTCTTTTTTTTTTTTTTTTTAAAGATTTTATTTATTTATTTGTCAGAGAGAGAGAGAGAGCAAGCACAGGCAGACAGAATGGCAGGCAGAGGCAGAGGGAGAAGCAGGCTCCCTGATGAGCAAGGAGCCCGATGTGGGACTCGATCCCAGGACGCTGGGATCATGACCTGAGCCGAAGGCAGCTGCTTAACCAACTGAGCCACCCAGGCGTCCCTGCCCAAACCATTCTTAAGAGCCACTCCACTCTTCAGACAATGTTACCATCACTGGGTGCTTGATACCAGAACCTCTGCCTTTGCTGTCCCTGAAAGTTGGAGCCCTGACTTACCATGGTAGCCAAATATGGATTCCTCCCATTGCTCTCTTGGGTGTGAAAGTCCTGTGTGGTTGTGTCTGATTGTTGAGACCTCGGTTACATGCCTGTACTCTAGCTATAAAGGAAGCTTGGGAAGCCAGTTTGGCCTTCTTGGGGGAAAGTGACACATGGTATTCCAAAGATGCTGGGTGGTCACTCATCATGATAGTTCTCAACCACAATATAATAAGGTAGCACTGGAGAGATTGTTCATGTTTTGTGCTAGGAAAGAGTTCATTGCCCCTCGGCTGTCTTTCCACTTCTTATGAGTCCCTCCAGTCGACTTCTGCAAGAGCTGCCCTTTCTCGATCCCACACAACAGGGCTGGAGAAGCCCTATGAAGTCCTTCCTGTAGTCACTCTCATTAGCCATATATGACAGTGCCCCTTATATTTAAACTTCTATATCTCTAGACAGCTATATATTGACTTCCTACCATGAGTAATGATGAAATTAGTTTTTCTACTTCCTCCCCCATTTTCCTCACCAGCATACCTGATTCTTGATGATCATATAATTTTTCATATCATATTCTTACCACTTTGAAATGTACTTATAGCTTTATTACATGATTTATCAGCTTCAATAATCTTTCTATCCTCTGCTCTAGCAGATGAGAAAATCAGCATATTGACATTACTACCCACCATCTGTCCTCTTCCCCTCCAAACCTTTGCTAGATTATTTCTACATCATTAGAGTTTATCACATTTAAATTCTGCTCTGTGACCATAACCTCCGTAATTATTTTAGTTTTAGTCCTACAGTTAAATGAAGTCAATACTTAGGGTCAGTATGCCACTTATCTCTTTACTTTTCAGAATTTGGCCTGTATTAGTTTCTTCAGGAAGGGCTTGGGGTATATTACCTGAGTTTTTGCAAGCTCAAAAAATGTGCATTTTCATTATACTTTAATGACTCTTTGGCTGTGTATAATTCTTGGATCATGTACTTTATTTCCTGCAGACTTTGCCATTATACTATTGCTCCAGTGTCTTCCAGCACTCGACATTTTTGTGGAAAGTAACAATCGGACTTAAACTTTTTGCCTTAATGTACAACAGCTTTTTTCTTGGAATTCCAGCAACTTTATTAACACATGATTCAGGGTTGAATGTTTTGCATACATTTTCCCCAGGGTTCAGTGAGTCCTCTCAGTCTATAGAGTCATGAATTATATTTCTGAAAAGCTACTTTGAAGCATATCTTTAAATTTTTTCCTATTTTATTATTTTTCAATCTCTTCAGGATATTAGTTACTGCATATGTTAAGGCCTTTTTATATCTGTCCTGTCTAGCTATTATTCTGTCCTAATTCTTTTGAATTTTTTTCTACTTCATTGAATTATACTCTTTTTCTATTCCTCACATACTTGTTTCTTTCCATGTTTTTAACAGAATCTGGTTGCTGCCAATGAAATGTTTGATTCCTGGGCCCTGCCAAATTGTATTTCATATCCAATTGACTTGCAGTATCTTCCCCAAGCTCTTGTATATCCGATATGAGCTCTTGCTTTATAGGTACGGGAGCTCTATTTAGGTCTTTTACCTTTAAAGTTTTTGGCAATATTTTTGGCCCAAATGTTGATTTGTTCTATGGGAAGAAAACATTTCTGTTGTATATTTTTTGCCTTCCATTTTATCTCTATTTCTTTTATTTTCCTATAGTAAGTTTGCATGGATGCATATTTTTGAATGAGGTCAGTTTTTTATCTGGAGCAGCTACTGGCGGGAGCTTTGTGAGGGAGAGATGCCATGTCCATGTTTTCCACTAGCAGGTGTTCTTGCTGTTTCCAGATGCCTAAGTTTCTTATGACATAAAACTGTGTGTTTGAATTCTTTTTCCCTCACAACCAGAGATCACTGGCTTTAGGGCTACTCACAGAGCAGTCTTGTCATCTGGCCCTGTCTCAACAATAGGCTACTGCTTGCAAATTTTGGGTTGCTACATGATTTTTCTTCTAACCTTATCTTCCCTGCTTTTCTTTGATGCCAAACTGGGCCCAGGGAAACCGCTGCTGCCAGTCCATGCACCACATATCCCAGTCAATCCACAGAAATCCTGGGTCTCTCCTCGTAAGATGGGCCACCTGCTTTGATCTGCTGCCTTTGTCTGAGGCCACTAGTTGGAATTTGTAACGATTTTCCATTTAAATAGGAAAAGTTGTTAATTGTGTTTGGGGTGAATATGAATTCTGACTCACTTTGAAATCAGGAGCAGAAGCAACAGCAATTCCAAAATAGCAAGTGCCAAGAAATGGGGTGCTGAGTTTGTAGTGCCCAAGGCAGCTGGCCTTACTCAGTATCTCACTCTCAGATAAAACATCTTGCTGGGGTGCCTGGGGGGCTCAGTGGGTTAAGCCTCTGCTTTTAGCTCAGGTCATGATCCCAGGGTCCTAGGATCAAGCCCCGCATTGGGCTCTCTGCTTGGCAGGGAGCCTGCTTTCCCCCTCTCTCTGCCTGCCTCTCTGCCTACTTGTGGTCTCTGTCAAATAAACAAATAAAATCTTAAAAAAACAAAACAAAAAAACAACCCCCCCCATCTTCCTAGTTTGAACGTGGAGAGGAATAACAAATAAAACTGGACTTGGAAAGTGCCGGGCATGTAGAAACTGTTCAAAAAGTTTTAGTTCAGGGCTCCTTCGGCTGAGGTCATGATCCCAGTGTCCTGGGATCGAGTCCCGCATCGGGCTCTCTGCTCCTCCGGGAGCCTGCTTCCTCCTCTCTCTCTCTCTCTCTCTCTGTCTGCCTCTCTGCCTACTTGTGATCTCTGTCAAGTAAATAAATAAAAAATCTTTAAAAAAAAAAAGTTCTAGTTCTTTCCACCGTCATCATGACATTATTTTTAAGAAGGTAGAAAATCACACATGTAAAACTGTACTATTTAGGTAATAAAAATCTAATCATTTTAAGAGTATAAACAGGCCTCTGCTCTAGTTTGTCCTAGTGGGATCCTTGAAGCCCATCCCTAAGCAGCATCAAAAAAGAAGACTCAAAATCGGAAGCCATTTCTCACTCTTCAACTTAATGTAACAACTTTCTATCATTCTGTATGTCATTATTATACTAAAATTATTGTCTAGTATTTTTTTCTGATTTCCCCTCTGTGGCAGGCAGGTTGTGAGGAGAAGTGGGAGCAAGTGATGGAGGGGGGTCTCAACTAATTAGGGCCAGTCTTATACTGCAGGACCAGCAGGCAGATCTCTTACCTGGGGCTGTGCAAGTATGGGGTTCAAGAGTGGAGAAAACTTCAAGTCAGCAATGAGGCTCCAAATGTGTCTGTTAACAAGTGCATCAACCTGGGGTGGGCATAGGGGGACATTTAAAACTAAGAGATCACAGAATAAGAAGTTGGAAGCAAGTGGCAAACAAGTCAAGCAGGAGTGGTCTAGGACAGGTTCTCGATCTTCATCATGACACAGTAGGCCTAGAACTTGTAAAGGACAGGGACAGAGCAGATAATCTTATATTTCGCTTATTCCTTTGCATTACCTTTCTGCCTTCCCTAATTGGGAACCCTGAGGAATAAGCCTGTTGTCACCAGCTGGATCCCCCCTTTATAATATCCAGCTAAATACCACATAAAGAATAGGTGACCCAGAGTTATTTACTAATTTAAAAGAAAATTATCACTTTGGATAAATATGGGGGAAGATGTGATTATAAAATAATACCGATCTAGAAGATAAACATAAAATATCAGTGCCATCCAAGGAGACAAAAGTGCAATTTCGCTAGTGAATGCAATTCTAAAGTAAATGTTTTTGGAGTAGTTTTTCATAGAATAACCACACCTTGAGTTTAATGCATTTTAGTCTGGGGGAACAATGATACATTTCACCAATGGTTTCTGTAATTTCAGACCGGGGATTTGCTGGATGAGTTGCAAATGTATGAAAAATGGTTCAGGAAAACAATTTTTATTCATTAAGTTGTTTGTTTTGATAGATAAAAAAGCACATATCTTTCTAAAGCAATGTTTATTTCATGTTTTGAGTGGCAGAAAAAATAATTGCATGTTTGAAATCTTTGAAATATGTTTTAATGCTTTTAAAATGACTTAAGAGCAAATGTACCAGATTTACCCACTTCTTGAGCCGTCCTGTGGTTGAAAGTTAGCTTTGCTTTCTAAGTTTTATGGAACCATTTAATATGTTCCTTCATAGTATCTTTTAAACTGCAGTCAGTGTCTGTACCTCTGGTATGATTGGACCATCTGACACACCTATAGCAAGATTTTGCAAAGAAGAGATACTACAGATACTGTGTAAAGGCTTGATTGAAGCTCTAAAAATGGATAGGAATATTTTTAAATATAATAGATCTATACAAACATGGTCTTATAATAGGATTTTGTTGGTAGATTCAGCATGTATGTGCCTGGTATATATACAGGGAATTAGTTCTCAGTAAAGACTAACTGCCTTTCTCATTTGAAATGCTTTTATTTTGATGAGACAAGGTATTTTAAAGGATTTGGATAAGCCTATAAAATCAGAGCCAAGATCAGTCTATAGAACTTCCTGAGTGCCTATTCAATGTGTATTTTAAGTTACTGAGAATTCATGCTGTTGTAGCATTCTCTGATCACCTACTTGCCAGTAGTAACTAGTAATTGATACTTTATCATACACTAAGTATGTGGCAGCTACTGTTCTAAGTACATTATATATATTAACTGTTCAACCTTCACAACATGCCTATGAGACAGATATGATTCTTATCATTTTATAGATGAGTCGATGGAAGCATAGAGAAAGGAAGTGATCTGGGACATCTAGGTGGCTCAGTTGGTTGGGCGTCTGCCTTTGGCTCAGGTATGATCCCAGGGTCCTGGGATCCAGTCCCGGATTGGGCTCTCTGCTTGGGGGGGAGCCTGCTTCTCCCTCTGCCTGCTGCTCCCTGCTGCTTGTGCTCTCTCTCCCTCTCTCTGGCAAATAAATAAAATCTTTAAAAAATATATAAAAATTAAAAAAAAAAGAAAGGAAGTAATTTGTTTTAAAGCCACACAGATAGCCAGGGCTTGAGGCCACTTACTCTTGGTTTTAGCATCTGTACTTCTAACCACTGTGACAGACTACATGCCAGGAGCTTGGTAAAATGGAGCCTTTGTGCCATATTTCTAAGAAGGGGAAACTCACCAGAATTACAGAATTTCAGGGGTAAAAGCAGCCCCCCCCCAAAAAAGGTCATTTAATCTAACCGTTCTGCGGATGATTGTGCTCTCAAGGAGTCTGCAGGCTGCTGTGGAGATGGGGAGAAATAACAATACAGTGGAATCTCTATAATGAGCTGTTCAGGGACAGAAACATTGCCCTCCTTATAGGTTAAACATGTTATATCAAGCTTTTATTATATTTACTGCTGGGTCTTAGGATCTGGGATTTAGCCCATGTTATTTCCAAATCCTTATATAATGAGCTGTGCTACTGCAGGTTTCTACCATTATAGCTATAAATACAGAACACACAAACACACAAAGGCATGCACCCAAGTATAAAATTACTAGGGAAATGGGAAAGATAAAAAAAAATGAATTGTTAGGTTGGAGGGATTATTACTGGTGGCACTGGTCTGGCTAGATCTTGATAGGAAATGAGAGTCATTTGGAAAGATTTCAGGGGCATCACACAAGTTGAGTACAGATTTGTGAGGGTCAAATGATGTAGACAGATTTCAGATGGTGCAATGACACGCGTAAATTATTTCATAGAAAAAGGGAGCCTGTGTACTTAGTGCTTCCAAATATGTTGACAGAATAAATGTAGGGGCTAAGAATCTGAGAGCTGTATCAGAGATGCTGTCATAAATATCATTTCCCCAAGTTTTGGAAGGCAGAAATAGTTCATTATTTGTATTTGTGTTCTTTATGTCTTCGTGTAATAGTCTGAGTATCACTTGTTGAATTTAAGTGTGCAAATGTTATGTAAGCAGAGGGGAGAATACATCAGGCAGTTAAAGTGTCATTCAATAGGTAACATTTGAGTATGATAAGAGGGTTTGTAGATAAGGGATCTTGTTTGTGGGGGGTGTGTGTGTGGAAGTGGGATGGAGGGTATGTTACATTCCCATTCCTGTTTTCTGTCATGGAAACGAAAGCCACTAGGATACCACTCCCCTCAGTTTCTCCCGGCTTTTCCCTGCAGTCATCTATCTGCCTTCTGGAAAGATGGTGCGGTGTACCTACTTGTTGACGCTGGGATAAGGAACTCAGGATTGCATGTAGCTCAAGTCTTTCCTCCTTTCTCCTCTTGGGAGCAAGCCCTCTTTCTCTTTCTCAAAATTTAATAATAGAGGGGCGCTTGGGTGGCTCAGTTGGTTGAGCGTCTGTCTTCAGCTCAGGTCATGATCCCAGGGTCCTGGGATCTAGTCCCACATTGGGCTCCCTGCTCAGCAGGAGTCTGCTTTTCCCTCTGCCCCTACCCCCTGCTTGTGCGTTTGCTCTCTCCCATGCTCTCTCTCTCTCTCTCAAATAAATAAAATCTTTGAAAAAAAATTAATAATGGATCAGGGAGGCCCGCAGTTGCCCAGCACTGTCTACATCTGGGTGGGTGTATCTGTGCAGTTCCAGGGTGAGCGTATCAAGTAGCCCATTGCTGCCAAATATAAGCTAGCTCTGTCCTTCACAATCAGCCATGTTGGTAATGAAAGTGATACTTGGTTCTCTCTCTGCTTGTTTTTGATTTTTTTGTTTTCTTAGTTTATTCAGAGCTTGGAGAGGGTTATAATTTATTGAGTTCCCTCAAATCTCAATATAGTCATCAGGGACAGGCATTCCTGGAAGTGAGAATAGTATTTATAAAAACATATAGGACTGAAAATGCATAATATATTTGGGACTTCTGTATGGCTGTAAGAATGAGCGTGATAGAATAATTGATGAAAGTTTAGGGTTGAATCAAGAAAGAACTCAGGGCATGCTAGAATTGGACTTGATCCTTTGGACTTTATGGTTCTCTAAGTACTGTCTGCAGACCTCTGAGGTCTCTAAGAACCTTTCAGGGAGTCCAAGAGGCCAAAAGTACATTCATAATAATACTAAGACATTGTTTACTTTTTTCATTCTCTTTCTCTCCTGAGTGTACAGGAAAGTTTTCCAAAGGCTACATGATGTGCAGTATTGCAACAAATTAAATGCCAAAACAGATATGAGACTTCTGCTTCTACTATAATAGAATATCTTTTAAGCCAGTAATTAAAGAGATTTGCAAAAATGTAAAGCAATGCCATATGTCTCACTAGTGGGTTTTTTTTTTTTGAAAATAGGTTATCTCTCATAAACATGTTATTTGTGTTAACACATAATGGGTTTATTTTTTAATGTATTAAATAAAAAATTCAAATTTTTGTTTATGTTAACTTATAGTAACATATTAATTTATAATGCAGAAAATATTAATAAGTGTAACCCATGTAAATAAAAGCTCTTTGGGGCCCTGAATAATTTTTTAAAACCATGAAGAGGTCCTGCTACCAAAAAGGTTGAGAGTGACTCCTATGAACAATGAAGAAATTTTGGAGGTTTTAAAATAGAGGAGCAACATGATCTGTTTTATATTAGACATTAAATTCTTCAATAGTTACAAAGGATGTCCATGACCAGTGTTGGTAAAGATGTAGGAAATGAATATTCTTATGTTCCATTGGTAAGAATATGAATCGGTACAGCTTTCAAATGGGTGTTTTGGCAATATGTGCCAAATGATTGTAAATGAGCATATTCTTTGGCTTAGAAGTTCTACTTTTAGGGATTTATCCTAAGGAAATAACTGAACAAATGTTAAAGATAGAAACACCATATATTAATATTTATATTAATATTTTATATTAATATTTATTAATATATTATATTAATATAATATTAATATTTATTATCAATATATTAATATTTATTGTAGTATTGTTCATAATGATTAAAAATTTTTTAAAAAATGGGCACTTGGGTGGCTCAGTCAGTTAAGTGTCTGCCTTCAGCTCAGGTCATGACCCCAGGGTCCTGGGATCAAGCCCCATATCGGGCTCCCAGCTCAGCAAAGAGTCTGCTTCTCCCTCTGCCCCTCTCCCTGCTTGTGCACATGCTCACTCTCTCTCAAATAAATAAATAAAATCTTTTAAAAAATTAAATAAAACTAAGTGCACATGTTTTAGGTTCTGCCAATTTTAGAAATCTCCACTGCATGGGCCAGACTAAGCCTTGATTCCTTTATTGAATTATAATGAGATGGAGACTTCTACATTTCAATAGGCAGAGGCTCCTGAAAAGTTTGCACGTGACCTTTATCCTCAGTCAAACTCGGTGCTCAAATAATGTTCCAAATGCAACTGCACTGCCTTCAGCCATCTCCCCCCGAGGTGAGAGAGAGACTTAGAAGTCCAAAGGGTCCAGACAATCAGGGCTGGCATCGTTCCCCCAGGGCCTGCAAGGCAGCAGGAATAGAAATAGTACACAGTTCTACATCCACAGATTTTACTGGGCTACTGTTTCTAGGGCAAAATATTGTGTAAGCCCACAATAAAATTATTTTACATCTTCCTGTTGCTGTGTATAGGATGTAAAAATACGAGTTTTTTTTTTTTTAAGATTTTATTTATTCATTTGAGAGAGAGAGAGAGAGAGACAGAGAGAGCATAAGCAGGGGGAGTAGCAGAGGGAGAGGGAGTAGCAGACTCCCTGCTGAGCTGGGAGCCTGACATGGGGCTCAATCCCAGGACCTGGAGAATGTGACCTGAGCTGAAGACAGATGCTTAACCATCTGAGCCACCTAGGTGCCCCAAAATATGAGTTTTTCACAAAGTACTTTTTTTTTTTATAAAGGAACACAGTTCATAAACTACACAAGTTCTAATCAAAGGATTCACTAATGTGACTCTGTTTACAACAGTGCAAATATGCAGATTTCTTAGTGTGAGAGTACAATGACCCTTGATAACATTAGATTTGCTCTCACAAGAAGAAAAGGAAACGTACATGGTTGACACCAGAATTTTCAAGCCCATTTAGAATTTCCTTAAGAAATCCCAGCAGTAATCCAACAATACAGAATTTGTAAAATTCTGGTATGGAAAGACTACTAGTGACCTCAAGAATGAAGAAAGACGTACTTCTGGTTTTTTTTTTTTTAAAGATTTATTTCTTTTAGAGATAGAGCATGAGAGTGCACAGACACAGGAGTCAGGGGAGAGGCAGAGGGAGAGAATCTTAAGCAGTCTCCTTTCTGAGCATGGAGCCTGTTGTGGTGCTCGATCCCATTAACCATGAGTTCATGCCCTGGGCCAAAAGCAAGAGTTGGCACCTCAACTGGCTGAGCTACCCAGGTGCCCCAAGAAAGATGTACTTCTTATCTTTGTGCCTCTATAGGTAAGATTTTGGTTTTGGAAACCCTTTGGTTTTCTTTCTTTCTTTTCTTTCTTTCTTTTTTTTTTTTTTAGATTTTATTTATTTATTTGACAGACACAGCAAGAGAGGGAACACCAGCAGGGGGTGCAGGAGAGGGAGAAGAAGGCTTCCCGCTGAGCTGGGAGCCCAGTGCGGGGCTTGATCCCAGTACCTTGGGATCATGACCTGAGCTGAAGGCAGCCGCTTAACGACTGAGCAACCCAGGTGCCCCAGAAACCCTTTGGTTTCTTTCGGAATTTTTTCCTTTGACTTTCTCTGGTTTGAAATTGATATGCCTAGGCATTCTGTTTTTGGAATTTATCCTGTTTGGTATTCTCTGAGCTTCCTGGATATGTGGTTTGCTGTCTGATAATCACTTGAGGATATTCTCAGTCATTATTGTTTCAAATATTTCATCTGTTCCTTCCTCTCTTTCTTCTCCTCTGGTATTCTCATTATGTGTATTTTACACCGTGTATAGTTGTCTTGGATATTCTGTTGTTTTTCTCAGACTTTATGCTCTTTGCTGTTTGGTTTTCAAGGATACTATTGGTATATTATCTAAAGACCTGGATGAAAAGAAGGATGTGGCCTAGAAGGTCCACAGGAAAGGTGTTCCAGAAAGAACAGCAAACAAAGCCCCTGTCTAGAGGCTTTAACTGGAGCAGGAGGATAAGTGAGAAAGGGTTTTGAGAGAGAGAGGAGATCCAAGAGGTGAGTGGAGGGCCTTTGTAGGCTATAGTATGGGGGTTGGACTCTTCTACCTATCTCAAGTAGGTAAGGGAATGGGAAGCCCATAAGAACTTAAGCAGAGGACTGACACAATCTGAATTAGGTTTTAAGATGATTACTCTTCCTGTATTGAGAGTGGATTGTAGTGGAGCAGGCCACAGCAAGGGCAGCCGGTTAAGGGACCATTGCAGTCAACTGACCACCAAGGAATAATAGTGCTTCGGGCTAGACAGGTGGCAGTGTCGGTGAAGGTGGGTGGATACTGTGCAAACACCTGTATCCAAACAGTCTTATGAAGTCCAGTTTACTGCCCCATTTTACAGATGGGGGATAGGGTAATCTTTTTTTTTTCCTTATCCTAATCCTTTTGCAGATGGTTGATAGGTTTTAATATTTTCCCCTAATTCTAACCTGCAATTTTTTCACTCCCATATAGAAAGGAAAGCACAGAGTGTTACCTCCCTATTACAATCAGAAATCCACATTTGTAGATATTCTTTCTGAGAAAGTGCACATTTCAGGTTTCTAATTCTAGCCCAATTTTTCTTTTACCATTTTTACATGTTGTGACAGGTGGCTTAGAAATACTTTGATTTTTGTCTCTTCATTACAATGCATTGAATGTTGAAATCCAGTTGTTGGGTTTTTATTAGTTTAATACGTCTTTCAGCATTTTAATCCTCAAAATGTCATCAATATTAGAGGCTATTTCATTATATATCAATAGTACTCAGGTGCTCAGAAGTTCTTTCTTCAGTGGTGTCCAGAACAAAACCCTCAAAGTCATACCTCATTTCTGTTGCAGTGTTTTTTTTTATCTCTAGCATTTTATTTTGTTCCCCCCCTCTTGGAATTTCTTTCTGCTTATATTGCCCATCTATTCTTTCATATTGTCTACTTTATCTATTAGCACCCTTAGCATACCAATCATATTATTTTATTTATTTTTTAAAAGATTTATTTATTTGAGAGACAGAACATGCACAAGCAGGGAGAGGGGCAGAAGGAGAAGCAAATGCCCCACTGAGCAGGGAGCCTAATATGGAGCTCGATCCCAGGACCCCAGGATCATGACCTGAGCTGAAGGCAGAGGCTTCACCGACTGAGCCACCAAGGTGCCCCTCATAGTTGTTTTAAATTCCCCATCTATAATAATTCAATTCTAACATCTCCGCCTTGTCTGCTTCTAATGCTTAATCTGTCTCTTCAAATTGTGATTTTTGCCTTTTCCGGTGCCCTCTAATTGTTTCTTGATAACTAAACATGATCTACTGGGTAAAAGGAACTGTTATAAATAGACCTTTAGTAATGTGGTGATGAGGTGTGGGGGCGGGGAAGTGTTCTATGGTCCTATGATTAGGTCTCAGTCTTTTAGTAAGACTGTGACTGTGGACTCCGAACTTCACAAGTGTTTCTAAGTTTTTCTCTCCCTCCTTAAGTAGGACAGGATGGCTAGAGCGAGCTGGAGTTGGGTATTTCCCTTCCTTAGGTTAGTCACACTTTGATAATACCCGACTAGGTTAGAATCTGGTTAACTCTTTCCCCTGACGGTAGGTCTTATTAAAAGGAGAATCCTCTGAGGTATTTCAAGGTAATTCCTTTCCTCTCCCGCTCTGGAAGCCCAGGGCGATTTTTCTCTTATATTTACTGTAGGAATGTGGTTGCACTCCTAAGGGGTGAATCTCAAAATATTGTTGGGGCTCCCCTATGACTGGGTCCCTTTGGAATTTTTAACTTAGTCAGACTTGTCTGCACTGAGCCTCTGGCAATTCATCAGTTAAGTTCAGATTTTCCTACCCTGGCGCTGCTTCCCGAAGTGGTTTCCGCTTGTGAGTCTCGGCTCTCCTAAACTATAGCTCTTTGTATTTGCCTGTCTGTCTCTCCAATCGTGGAGGTGGTGGTTTGCCCTGGGTCCTCCTCTCTCTTGCAGATCCAAGAAGAGTTATCGATTTTTCAGTCTCTCCAGCTTCTTCCTTGTTCCTAAGGTGGACTGGTAACATCCAAGCTCTTATATGTGGAACTAGAAACTAGAAGTTAAATGACTAAAAAAAAAGAAGAAGGAATGCATTCAACTTGATGTTTAAGATCTCCATTAATAGATTTAAAAAATAAATGAAGAAATCTATATAGGTCTGTAACCCATTTAACCATTTTTTACCAATGGCAGTTTCTTGGTTTTGATAATACATTACAATTAATGTAAAGATGTTACCAATGCAGGAAACTTGGTACACAGGAACTCTGTAGTGTATTTTGCAACTTCCTGTGAATCCATAAATATTTGAAAATAAAGTTCTTAAAGTAAAATGAAGTTAGCACAAGAAGAGAAAAAATTCAAAGCCTTGATGTATAAAAAGCTTACCAATGAAAAAATACATTCTAGTAGAAAAGTGGACAAAAGTCATAAAGAGGTATTTTATAAAACATAGGTAGCTAAATTTATAAAAAGTTGTTCAAACTCACTAATAGTCAAGAAACAGCAAACAGAAGACTTACCACTTTCTATTGATCAGCCTAGTAATGTTAACAGTGGATTAATAATACCAAATGTGGCCATCTATATGAGTAGGTGGGCACTCCATCTGCTGTTAGTAGAAAGGTAAGTTGGCACAATTTTGTAGGAGGCCAATTTGATAACACACACAGTCACAAAAAGTTGCAAATTAATATACATTAGGGCACTACCAACACCTCTTCCCCAAATGCAACCACTATCTGCTAATAGTATATCTTAGTTTTGCTAAACTTTAAATACATTCAAACAATATACATATAATTATGTATGGTTTTTATCATTCAAATTTATAGTTTTGCATTTTATCCATGTTGCATGCAAAAATAATGTATTAATTTTCATAGCTGTAGAGTAATTGTATGCATATAGTAAAATGTAGTATCCATATATTTGTACTGTTACTAGTTTGGTACTATTAATAGTGTAAGAAAATCAAAGTATATATAAAGTATTATGTCAATTATATTTATAAATTTATATGTAGAGAGAAAAACTTGGAAATAAATAGTAATAATTGAATGTCCCAGGGTAGTAGAAGCAAAAGATGATTTATTTTCTTCCTTGCAGTTGTGTAAGTTGTGTTTTATCATTTATTCTTTTTAAGATTTTGTTTTTAAGCAATGTCTACATCCAGCATGGGATTCGAACTCACAACTGGGAGACCAAGAATCACATGCTCTACTGACTGACCCAGCCAGGTACCCCAATCATGTATTACTTTTATAAAATCAAAAAGACTTACATAAAATTTGTCAACCAAATTTATTAAACTCTGATTATTCTAAGTATACAGGAACATTACTCTTTTATATTTTTAAAGCTTATAATCTCAAAGATAAGCTAAGATAAGATGGTAGGAACACCTAAACAAGCATAAGTCAAGTAACACTCTTTGGAGAGCTAAGAGTGGAAATCTGTAAAGAAAAGAATGTGAACTTGGCACTTAGATCCAGCCTTAAGTCCTACCTTTATGATTTGAAAGAAAAACCCAAATAGCTCAGGTTTCTCATCTAAGAATGAGGATAATAATATTACATCATCTGAGCTATAATGAGAATTAATCGATATATAGATGCCTAATATACAGAATATGTTTAATTATTAGGAGTTTCTTTTCCCAAAGAGAGCTGTGGTAATAAAAGAAGTAGGTCTCGGAAAGTTTGGAAAGAGAAAAGTAAAAACACAGCGAAGAGCCGAGAGGTCCTAGATTATTCAGGTGGAGTCAGATAGGGTGGGGTCAGGGCTGTGGGGGAGAAAGAAGGCGCCCACAAAGACTGAAAGGGAAGAGAGCTGCCCCTGAGCGAAGTACCGCTTCTGATTGGGGGTGGGGAGGGATCGTAGTAGAAGGGGAAATGGGAAACCCGCTAAAATATTTCTTACTGTCCCCCTGGATTTATGCTTCTTGAGGACAGTCACATGTCCGTCCAGTTCCTCTTCTATCTTAGCTCCTAGAACAGTGCATGGCCCCTGGTAGGTGCTCACTGAATATTTATGGAGCCAACAAATGTTAAATTACAGTATTTCTTCACGTGGAATGCTTGTTCATACAACTTCTTCTTTTTATTGCCTGGGTCAGAAATATGTTATTTACTCATTGTTTTCACTCATTGACTATAATAGAGTTACTGGATGCCTACATGTGCCTGAAAGTTGGCCTATGGTCATGAATAACAGGGTGAGCCCTGTCTTCCAGCAGCGCTGGGCTAAAACCAGCCACCCTTACTTGTGAGGGTCAACTGTTAAGTGTTTAGGAATCTCGTTAAGCAGAGCCATTGCAAAAAATTAAATTATATGACTTTATGAATAAAATAAATTATATGACAAATAAAGATAATAAACAATCAAATATATTACTTCCCGATTCCCTTGTATTTTACCATCATGGATGCTTTGGAGGTTCTTTATCCCATGGTGTCCGCACAGCAGAAATACTCTTACCCAGCATCACTGCCCATCTGTTCCAGCTTCCGATAAGTGACTGTCATGTTGGTAGCCTGAGTTTGGTCCTGGTGGAAGTATCTTTACCACAGAAGTCGATAAACACCATAAATCAGGGTTATTGCCCCCCCACCTCCGGTTGATTTTTTTTTTCTTTTTAAATATTTTATTATTTTTTAAGATTTTATTTTTAGATAATCTCTACACCCAATGTGGGGCTCCAACCCACAACCCCGAGATCAAGAGTCACATGCTCTGCTGACTGAGCTAGCCAGTCCCCCCAGGAGAATCCATTTTTAAAGATTATAAGAACATCATTGAGTATCCTCAAAGAGAGTATCCTACCATGCGTAGAGATCCCTAGGAAAGGATCTGGTTTGTGGGGTTTATGGTCAGGGAGCAGAAGGTGTGGCTAACTAGGGGTGTCTCTGTGGTAGAGCAGGGCTTGGGCCCCTTTATGAGGCTAAGACGCAAGGTGTTAGTCCCCCCAAGAAGGGGGACCAGGAAGAGCAGAATGGGGCAGGGGTGATCCAAGTGGCAACCTATTCCTGAGAGCTGATATATCCCAGGTGGTAGCACGGGGGATGCCAGTGATCGCCTTTTGGCCACCAGACCCCAGGACTTGGTGTCAGGGAAGGGACTCAGGAAGCCCCTTGGTCAGCATCAGAGTACATGCGAGAATGACTGATATTAAGTCCTCCTCAACATAAATGTACGCACATGTACATACACGTGTACATGAATAGGCATGTGTATGTGTTGTGGGAGGAGTGGAGTTGAGACTATTTAAATACTCACATCTTGCCTTCATTCCCGGAATAAGTGAGATCTGAGTCCTTGTGTGTGATGTGAGAGCAAAGATGATGTGACTTGGCAGTACGGTGTGAGAAATAAGAGGAATGGATTTAACTCGAAGATTCTGGGGCAGGCAGAAGTAAGGAACAGAAGTAGGCACATGAATCCTGGAAACTGGAAGCCCATGACCTGAATCCAGTCCATATGTGTGACTACCGCAGGAAACTCTCCTGTGCCCGCCTTTCTGCAGTGGACCCTTCCTTGCAAGCGACCCGTGTTCTTGTTTCCAGGTTGGATAAGGCTTTCTCTTCCTTCTTGACAACAATATCCTGGTAAATGTAGAAATATAGTAAATAATCCATGCTCCATGATTCATTTCTTCTTTATTGCAGTGGAATAATTCAACCTAGGTTAGTAAGTGCTGATGAATTAATTTTCATATTTTGTCAAAGCAAAGCACTTAACAGCTGAGGTCACTGGTTTCTCCTACAGGATTTGGACTCAGATGGATGGGAGTGCAAGTCCCAACTCTTCATTTCTAGCCATGTGATAGCAGTTGCCCTTACCAGGCCTCAGTTTTCTTGTCCATAAAATGGGGATAATAATAGAACCATACCCATTAAATGTTACAATGAATATAAAACACCTACCACATGTAGAAAGCATTCAAAAATTTAAAATTATTTTTTTAATTTATTTATTTATTTTAGAGAGAGAAAGAGCACAAGCCAGTGGGGTTGGCTGGGGGTGGGCAGAGGGAGAGGGAGAGAGAATCTCAAGCAGATGTCATGAGCATGGAACCCAACACCGGGCTTGATCTCACAACCCTGAGATCACCACCTGAACCTAAACCAAAAGTCGGTCTCTTAACCAGTTGTGCTACCCAGGTGCCCCTAAATTTAAAATTGTTTTTATGGACTTAATGTAATGATTTTACATTCTTTTTTTTTTTTTAATATTTTATTTATTTATTTGACATAGAGAGAGAAGCAAGAGCAAGCACAGGCAGACAGAGTGGCAGGCAGAGGCAGAGGGAGAAGCAGGCTCCCTGCCAAGCAAGGAGCCCGATGCGGGACTCGATCCCAGGACGCCGGGATCATGACCTGAGCCGAAGGCAGCCGCCCAACCAACTGAGCCACCCAGGCATCCCATGATTTTACATTCTTGCGAGCCAGAAATTGTGTGTATCTGTGTGTGCGTGGGTGCGTGTGTGTGCATGCGTGCGTTTGTGTGACAATAAGCGTGCTGTGGAAATGAGAACCAGTCTTTGTGGCTCTAATAGCAGAATAGTCATTGCCAAGCTGTTGATATGCTCGGCTATCTGGTTTCTTTCATGCAAGATAATGTCTGTGAGCTATATCCCTATTGGTGCTGTATCAGGAGTTTTCTCCTTTTTACTGAGGAGTGGTATCCAATTTTATGACTATACCACAATATTTTCACCTATGGATGGACATCTGGGTTATTTCTAGTTTAAACTTCTATGAATAAGTTTGCTATGAACTTTCTTATACATGGTTGTGCACATCTGTTTTCACTTTTATTGGGTAGATACCTAGAAGTGGAATTGTGGGGTTATTGTACAGGTTATGTTTAACTTTTTAAGAAACTCCCATACCCATTTCCAAAGGAGTTCCACCAATGAACATCGCCCCCCAGCAATTTATTTGTGTTCCGATTGCTTTAAATCTTCACCCATCTTTGGTACACCGATCTTTTTACTTTTATTCACCCGACTGGTTGTGTACGTATCTCTCTGTGGTTTCATTTGCGTTTCTCTGGTGAATGACAATGTTGAGCATTTTGCCAAATTTTTGTCCTCTGTGCTAATTTTGTGTTCTCAGTCAAATGGAAATGACAATAATCAAAAATCATTCACATCCACAGTATAAAATACCTTACAGTTTGCTTATTGATTAACTTTTATTCATACCCCAGCTGAATGAAGGGTTACCCTGTATCCACCTCTAGGACATGTGTTAGTTTCTGCCTTTTCTGTGCATTTTTATTATTACTATTATCTAACCCGTTTTAGCACAAAATAGCCGTTCTTTTGGTAAAAGCCTCCTGATTATTTATATGATAATCATGAAGTGGAGCCTTTCAGATTACTTAATACCTTGTATTTGGAGGCGTGCCTTTCTTCAGGAGTGCTCAAAGCCCTTTGAAGTTAATATTCATTCTTTGTGAAGTGGGTGGGAAGCACTGGGAGAAGAAACTGCAATTTCAGAAGGCAAAGAGACTTAGCCCAAATCTCGAAGCAAACTGGTGAAATTTAGACTATAACTTGAATCACAGTCGTCAGCTCTGTCGCCAGATCTACTGACAGCCCATAAACCAAGGTATGTCTCCTTATGGGGTCAGGCTGATAAAGGTTTCAAATAGGGGCACCTGAGTGGCTCAGTGGGTTAAGCCTCTGCCTTTGGCTCAGGTCATGATCCCAGGGTCCTGGGATTGAGCCCCGCATTGGGCTCTCTGCTCAGCAACGAGCCTGCTTCCCCCCCTCTCTCTGCCTGCCTCTCTGCCTACTTGAGATCTCTCTGTCAAATAAATAAATAAAAATCTTAAAAAAAAAAAAAAGGTTTCAAATAAAGTCAAGTTGCTTCATCTGCTGATATAAAGTTAATATAGTTTTCCCCCCAAATCTTTGAGAACTGGAAAGTTATCATAAGCCGTGCCATGGAGAGTCCCTGTGGATTTGTGAGCTGATGGTTATAAAGAAAACCAGAGTCATTCTGCCCCATGGAAAAAGATGTGTGAGAATGCAGTAATGTAGAAAAAAAAAAGTTTCAAAGAACAATGTACAAAAATCTCCTGTACGAGAGGAGACACATAAATATTTTCAAATAAGAAGACTGTGTTTTGAAAAAAACAACAAAGAAAAGGATCGGACCTCTAGCAATAAAGAAATAAAACACACCAGTGTTCCGGGTTGGTTTTTCCCACATCTGAACATATTGCATATTTAAAGAGTCACTCTAAAGTAATATGTGTGATGTTTAACAAATATGCCAGAATCCACACACCCAAATAGGTGCTTTTTTCTCCAAAGTAGGCATCTAGGGATGTTTATATACTTTCTTCAATGTCACTTTGTCACTGATGAAAACATTTTTGGAATTACTATTTTGGAATTGTCTTCAGAGCCTTAGGAACATTCTTTTGAATGTCTTTGGGACTCTGTGGCTCTGTAAAAAAAAAAAAAAGTACCCCTCAAATACTCTCTCACACTTTATTGTCTTAAGTCTTAGGCTCCTTATCTTGGGTCTTTTGTTACTCATCTTGTCATTCAGACATGACAATTAGCTCCACAATTTTAACTGCAACCCTCACTGCTCTTCTTGACCACCATCTGGATTTTTTTTTTTTTTTTTTTTTCTGCCTGAGTTGCTACAGGTAGCTCCATGTGAAAACTCTTTTGGTCCAGCCTCACACCAGGAACAATTTTCTCGCCCAACCCCAAGGTATACAAAACTGCACATCCAATGCCTCCATCAACCCCAGGAGCAGTAGACAGAGATCTAGTGGCAGCAATTCTCATCCTCTAAGAGCAAAACGAACCTGGTAAAATGGCCCACGATCATTTGGTACCAATGACGGACGTATAGTGGATGCCATGTGGGTTCAAGACGCACAAGGAAAATAAAGGTTGCAAAATGGCTATGAAGTGGTAGGACGGGATTTCTGCTATAAATCTGAATGCTTCATTGACTCTTCCACTAGATGAAGGAATGCTGCTTTCAGGGGTGGCTCAAGTTCGTGTCTGGCTCCCACTATATTGGGTCGAGCTGTGGCTCTGCTCCATGCCTTCTCTCTGGGACCCACACTGATGAGACCTGTCTCTTGATAGAGGAAAATGAGACATAGTGAAACATACCCTCACATTCAGGGCACTGACAGCAGGATTACAATAAATATACTGCTTACCATTGTTGGTTGAAGGGAAAACTAGTTCAGATTTATTTTTTAAAGGTAGAATTTTTTTATTATTTTTATTATATTGTATTTTTTATTATTTGTTTTAAATATCTTTATTGTGGGGAGGGCATTTATGTTCCTATATATCTCCAGCAACTTGAAACTATTTACACTGTATAAGCAAAAGCAATAGATGGGTAAATGGAAACACAATAAAAGTACATTAGTATTTTCTTTTGGATAGTACAGTTTATAGTGGCATTTACCAGTTTATTTTCCTAATTGCATGTAACCTGAATTAATATAAACATGGGAAGTATTTTCAAATTGTAGGAAAGCAGTTTATCTTAAATACAGAAACAGGAAGGCTCTATTTATTGGCAACTCCAGGAGTTCCCAAAGAGAAATATGAAACTGGCCCCAGACCCAGAGGGCAAGGAGAGACCAAAGAAAGAGGGAAACCATTCCCAATTGGTAGGGGACAGTTTCTGTTTTATTTTTTGTGGGGGTGGTGGGAGGAAGGGGCTGAAGGAGAAGGAGAGAGAGAATTTCAAGGAGGCACCAGGCCCAGCACAGAGACCAAAGAGGGGCTCGCTCCATGGATCTCACCACCCAGAGATCACGACCTGAGCTGAAATCAAGAGTTGACCACTTAACTGAGGGAGCCCCCCCCCCCCGCCTTGCCCCCCCACAGGCCTCCCAGCGGGTAGCAGCTTTGATAAGCAAGGGAACTTACACAAGAGGCTTGCAAGGGGCACCTGGGTGGCTCAGTGGGTTAAAGCCTCTGCCTTCGCTCAGGTCATGATCCCAGAGGCTTGGGATCCAGCCCCCCACCCCAATCATTCGCCTCCCTGCTCAGCAGGGAGCCTGCGTCCTCCTCTCTCTGCCTGCTGCTCTGCCTATTTGTGATCTGTCAAATTAAAAAAAAAAAAAAAGAGGCTTGCAAAACTTTACATAGAGGTCTTAATGAGGCTCAGTCACGTAGATGGGCCATGTGGATGGCCCATGTGGACTTGGCAACACTATACAGCCAAGGTTGTATCCTTGAAATCTCCAGGGCTCTGAGAATAGTGGGCGGAGCATACATTCCAAGGATGGAGAAGGGGCTGGGGAGCCTCTGATTGCCCAATTCCCCGGGGCACATGCTCAGGGCAGCCCGACATCCTGTACCCTTCAAGGGCCTCCTCCAACACTGTGGTCATGGCTCCTGCTCCAGGATGACCAGTTTGTGGAATCCGTGAATACTGCTCATAGGATGGGGTAAGTCAAAACCCAGTGCATACTTGGCAGTATTTCCTATGCCAGATTTACCTGACGAATCTGACTTAAAACCAAAAAGAAACCCACCTACTTATTGAAGGCACTACAGATTCGTGTCAGGATATAGATTGTGCCTAAGAGAATCAGTCCGTAAGCACGCGTGGGAAGGAGGCAGTCAGGAGTTTATGCGGAGAGGAGGGCAGGGGAACTGAGGCAGGCTTCTGGGCAGGGAGGGGAGGCCGGCGCCTCTCTGTTCTTGTCTCTATCAGCGAGGCTGCCACATCTCCTCGTGGAAGAGGAGCAGAGTAGTTAAGGCAGGAAGTTATATTGCATTTTGTCTTCTGTCCACGCACTTAGTTCGGTTCCCCACATGCAGGGGAGAGGATAGCAAAGGCACTCTGTCAAATCTCCGTCATCGAAATCCTACAAAGGAAACGGATTTTAAAAGCCACAAGAATGATTTATGACTTCAGGGACCTTTGTGAGTCCTTTTATTAGCCTAGTACATCACTTCTCCCCCATCTTTATGCTGACAACACTGCTCAGCCCTTCTCTGGATTTCTTGTCAAACTGGGCAACTATATAAAATGAACAGACAAGAGCTGCTGCTGATGGATTCCCAGGTTCGCCTGTACATTAGGAGCAATTTTATTCTGCTAAGAGATTCTCTTATGCAGTCTTCCAGTGAGGGGCTCTTGGATTGTTTCTGACAACTACGTGTTTCTAAAGAATTTTATTTTTTCTTATGGTGGTCTTCCTAGGAGCATAAATCAACATGTAAAGAGAATAGCATGCTAGCCTAAATAGCTCTACAGAAGTTCTTTGAGAGTTTGGAGATGGCTCTGAGTAATCTGGCTTGGCCACCAAAGTCGGTAAATGGTGTTGACCCTTCCAAGCTGTCTACGTGGCTGGCCTTTTTTTTCTACTCACTTTACTTAGAAATGTGCAGTTCATAAGGGAAATCTCAAATATCTTCTCTGTGAAGCTTTCCTGAGTTTTGGCAAGAATGAGTTAATTTCTCCCTCCTTTGTATCCCAACAACAACAACAAAATAGTTGCAAAAGTTTCATGAACATTTACATGTTCTCCTGGCATTATTCCTTGACCCACCGATTCTCTACAACAACCCCGTGATGTCTGCACTGTCATGTTCTGAGACCCAGACTACTTAAATGACTTGACCAGGATCGCACAGCTACAAAGTTGAAGAACCGTGAATTTTAACCTATACAGAAGCAGTGTGCCTCCAGACTTTATTTTTTTATTGTTGACATATTTTTTAAAGATTTTATTTATTTATTTGACAGAGATCACAAGTAGGCAGAGAGGCAGGCAGAGAGAGAGAGGGGAAGCAGGCTCCCCGCTGAACAGAGAGCCCTATTTGGGGCTTGATCCCAGGACCCCGAGACCATGACCTGAGCCAAAGGCAGAGACTCTAACCCACTAAGCCACCCTGTTAATATTTTTTTTATTGAAGTATATTTGACATACAGTATCTTGTTAGTTTCAGGTGTACATCATAGAGATTTCAGTATTTTTATATGTTAAGAAATGATACTCACAAGAAGTCTAGTTACCATGTGTTGCCAAGTTAGACAGTATTTAGGGCATTAATCTGGGCCCTCCACCGCGTCCTCTTTACACTATTAACAGCCTAAAACTTCAGGAAAGATCACAACTTTAGTAGCCAATCTTTACTGGGTATTGAATATGGCTGAGATACTCTGCCAAATGATTTCACAAACAAAGATTGGCTACACAGTTTGTGGCACTGAGTGCAAAACGAAATTGGGGTCTTTTGTTCAAAAAGGTACTAAAATATAAAGCTTTTTCCCTTTCTTCCATGGTCTCTCTCTTGACTTGGTCACAGTGTTTTTCCCTTTGCTCCTTAATTGTGGTTCAATTTTTTTACTGATTACTAATGTAAAATTTACCTTTTATCTTCATATTTATGTGTGCTGATTTTAAACACAAACATAATATTTAACTTACCTGCCAAACCACTAAAATTACACGACTAGGGTTGCTTGTGTATTTTGTTGCTTTCTATTTCGTCGTTTTTGTTCCTGTCGTAGTGGAATGCTGTGAGAAACTAGCTCAAGTGTTTTTATTTCACTTCTTGAGAAGTGCACATTCTACCAACACTCTCTACATTTGGTTGATTGCTGAGTAAGTAAGGGCTGCAAGAAGAACTGGGGGCTACCCTATCTTTCCCTTTCCTTTACCCTCATAATTTTCAGCTTAAGTGTTTGCCTAATGCAGGGAAGTGATATGCAAGTAAGAAAGGGTGTGATGGGGTTCCTTGGTTGTTCCTGCTTCTTTGCAAACCCTGCCTTCTCTTCTTTAATGGAGATAGAGCTGACCTATAACATTCCAGTAGTTTCAGATGGACAACATAATGATTCAGTGTTTGAATATATTGTGAAATGATCACCACAATAAGTCAAAACCCATCACCATACATAATTACATTTTTTTTTCCTTGCAACTAGAACATCTATTTTCTTTCTTTCCAACAGGTTTTGGTTGCGAAGGGAAGGAATACCTCTCAGTCCGTCCGTGCCCTCATTTACTCAGTTAGAGACCCATTGCATGTACCTGATTCTTGCTTTGAATCTGACTGTACCCCTGTACACGATAGGTCCCCTGGAATCCTGTGCTCATGGGCATCCTGAATGTTATCTGCTTGTGGAGTGAACAAGGAACTCACCGAGGCACATACCATGCACATCGCCTCCTCCCGCGCAGGCTCCATTGTCACACTGCACTTCACTGACAACACACGAACCCCGTGATGAAATTATGAAGAATTTCAAGTTAGTGACAGCAGAGCTTTACACCAAGTGTGGGGCCCTTCTGTGTTAGTTCTCAGGTTGCATGTTCATGAAGTTGGCCCTGGCTATGAGATAGTACATAATTTTTTTAAATAATTTTCAGATGAGATAGTGATGGTGGGAGACGTAATATTCATTCTTAAGGGGCACCTGGATGGCTCCGTCGGTTAAGCCTCCGACTTTGATTTCGTCGGTTAAGCCTCCGACTTTGATTTCATCAGTTAAGCCTCCGGGTCAGGTCATGATCTCAGGGTCGTGAGATCGGGTTCCACACTCTGCAGAATGTCTGCTTGAGAGTCTCTCTTCTTCTGTCCCTCCGTCCGCCTCGTGCACTCTCTCTCTATATCAGACAAATAAATAAATCTTAAAAAAAAAAAAAGAAAGTAATATACTTCAGTTCAAACAAACAGAAACGGGAAGAGCCTTGCTTGGAACTTTGGTTTATCTGTCTAATCCTAGAGCTAATATTTCTAACTATTCAGTACTGTAATAACTCAGCTATGCAACTTCCTATAACCATTTGTGGATTTTAGAAATCTAAAAATAATGATCACTGAGTGGGCTACGAAGAGTCCAAAAATGGTGTACCCTCTCTACTCATTTTCCCCTGTAGCACTTAGCTAAAGTACCTTATCTCCTATTGTACTTTGTATTTTCTAAATACATTCTTTCCCAATACATTACCTTATTTTATCATCACCACAATCCCAAGAATGACTTGGAGTTGTTACTCACTCTGTAGGTGAGGAAATCGGGGCTCAAATATATGAAATGACTTTTCTAGGCTATTCGTTCTATCAAGGTCAGATCCAAGGCTAGAGTTCTTCCCTTTCCAAGTCACCTCTTGAGTTAAAACTCAAACATAACAGGACTGTGGACAGATGGTAAAGGAAGGGAAAATATTGGCTCAAAGAGCAAAATGAGGTTTTCAGATTTCCTTTACATAACGGGGAGCATGATTTTGTGGGCAAAACCTGTGAACTGAAGTCAGAAAGCCTGGACTTTATGGCTGCCACTTATTAATTGAAGAAACTTGGAAATTTCCACTTCTAAGCCCCCAGATTCTCATTTGCAAAAAAAAAAAAAAAAGGTATTTATAGGACCTCAGAAGACTATTGTATCAAATAAGAAAACTTCTGGAGTTCAGTAACAGTTTTTCTATCCCTACCACTCATAATCTACTGCTCTACAGATAGAGAGAACTCAGTCCAATATCCTTTTATTTCGAGGAGGCTATTCTGGCCAGAGATGAGTTCAGAATGAAAAACACCTAGAGTCTTATGTTCCATTCTTCATCTTCCCATGATCTCTGACTCTGAATCTATCATGTCATCATTATTTAGGTATGAGGAAGACACACCACCATGTCCTGTGGTTAATGCATTAAAGATATGCTTAATGTGCAAGACTATGGACATCCCAGTCTTTGTATGCTACCAGTTCAGAAATTTCATTGCAAGTCATTTAAAAATATAAACTAATGTGTACTCACTAATGTCTAGCTTGACCACACTTACTAGATTTGAGATCATTATTAATTTCTTTAATATTGTAATAACATTGATTTAGATGAACCTTTATAACATAGAAAGTATATAGTATTTAGCAGTAATTAACATCTTTTAATGAGGAAGAATTGCCAAGTAGTTTTCTCTCTTGGCTTTGTTGTGGCAATGGACAGTTGGATGAAAATTCCACTTAATCACAAAGGGAATATCTCATGTCTTGTGTTAAATTTGCCTTCAATGGACTAAAAAACATGCTTTGGTACTATATTTTATCATAAAAAGGCACATTTGAATCACCAGTGTCATAGAATGTGAAATGTACAAATGCCATAAACTTTATAGATAAAGCCATTCACCTAGAGATCACATAGATGATACAGAATGAGTGCAGAAATTTGATCTGTCTGTTTGCTTACTGACTTGTGTGGGTCTTTAATACTGGTTTTGCTATTATTATTCCTCTAGAATCACAATATAACATTTCATATTTTTATGTACATTTATAGTAAATGTTACCCTTTGCTAACCAGAGAGGCATTTAGGCAATTGCCGGGTATGAAAATTGCTGACATTTTCTGAATTTCAAATGACAAATGAGATGCTCCTGTCAGTTTACTGTATAACTCCAGAGCATATGGTGCTTCTGCTGGTGGGTGTGATTTCAAAGTTTGCAAATCACACCATGAGAAAGTCCCTCTGGTGGGCTCCTGGAACACTTAGCAACTGTGAATGTGAAGTGACAGTACAGAGGGAAATGACTAAAAAAAAGTAGCTTTTTTTTTTTTTTTTGGACAGTGAGAAAGCAGTACAAAGTGAATGCTAAGTTAATTCAGGGAGGTGGTGGGATAAAGACACCCATCTAGCAAAGGGAAAAAAAAAAAAGCAGTTTTCCCTTTTATAGAACAAACCAGGAAGTTATCTAAATTCTTAAAACAGAGTGTATAATGTCAGATTTCAGAGCAAGAATAAGAATTAAGAAACTGACTGGAATTAGAATAGTCATCAACTCGGCCACACAGAAGCTTAGAAAAGGAGGGGAGATCATTTCAAGGGATAGAATATGGTGCCGAAATTATAGCTACACTGGAAAGTACAAAATAACTCCAAATGATAAAGATTTGAAAGGAAAGCCTCTGCCATTCAAAATGCGGCAGCTTACTTAAGACCAGCTCGTGGCAGAATCCCAGGTCTTCACTGTAGCCTGAATTAATGGGTCCCTTAGTTTTGCTGTGTTCCATAATGTCCACATCCCAGAGCATTTCTACATAATGCTGAAACCACCAGTCAGTGACATGAAAAGCCAGTGAGATTTGTTACTGGAACTGATCAACTGGCCGGTTCCATCACAGTAGTTCAGCCAACAGCCCTAAGGACCACTGTCCCAGACTCTTCCTTGGAATTCAAAAACATTTCCTGTTATCAACCACAAAGTTTTAATTTAATTGCATGCCTCAAGAGTGCAGAAGAAGTGTGAGTGACTTAAAATGATGCCTCCAAACTAGGATTGAACTCGACCACCAACTTTTTTGGGTCTCCAGACAGCTGGCGTGCAACTTCTGAGTCTCATTAACCATGTGAGCTAATTCCTAGAATAAATCTCTACCTTCCTACCTACTATTTATCAGTCATCATGTTGGTTCTGTTTCTCTGGGGAACTCTGATTAAATACACTAAGGGCTTAGAACAGTGCCTGGCTCACCAAAAGAGTTCCGGAAATGTTCACATTAATTGTCATTTTTATTATCATCATTATACCTCTGACCCCTTTCCTTTACCAATGGCATCATTACTACAGTCTTTGGGTTAATACTAACCAAGCTTATTTTCAAAATTCTGTAGAAAGACATCATTGGTGAGTAAATTTGATTTATAGGAGCTGTCTGTTTCTTTTCTTAAAAGTAATGGTTATTAGGCCCACTCCATCTTATTTGCTTGCAAATCTTAGTTTTTCCGTACTTCTCCAAGAAATATGGCAAAACATTCAAAGCCTCTATAGATTTTTGTTTTGTGTGACACTTTTCGAGCAGATAAAGAATTGCTTACCGAAGACATTTTAATAGAACTAGATTTAAATTTACTTCCCAACTGTTTACCTTTTCCTAGTTTCTTTAGTAAATGAGGGTATACATCTTGAGATAAAGGAGATGGCTGTTGATATTAATGCTCAACAAAATCCAGACAGTCATATGGTGCAGCTCTCCAGTGTTCCGCTTTCATTTAATATCAAAGTGTCATAGAAAAAATGAGAAATAATGTCAAAAAAAAAAAGTGTGGTATACGGAATCCAACAGAAAATCATGACAGGAAATATTAGATTGTATGTTACTTTAGGGCAAGGTTACAATATCTTCTTCATTCTTTGTAGCTTCACCAGACTTAATAAATGTTGACTGAACTAACAGTCATGGATTATGCCCTTCATACATTAGAAACAGAACTTTTCCTTCAACATATAATTAGCGTATTTCTTCAGAACAGCAGGATAAACAGAGACTGCTAGGTGTTTATAGCAATGCTATAATTTCATTTTATAGAGAAATAATACAAAGAGAAGGAGAAGGTAAGTCATAGTTTCATGCTGGGTAACTCTAGGCAATTATCTATTACTATTATATCCTTATTAGTTGAGATGCTATTGTGATTTGATGTCACAAAACATTACCCTTCTCTGACAGATATTATAAGCCAAGTTGCTTACAAGAGCTAGTCAGCCTCAAAATGACGGAAGTCCTGTGTCCCCATCAGATCCAGTGTTAAGAAAAGTTTCATCTTTCATCTGTCACACTTAATTGATGGATGTAACATCAATTGCAGGACCCACGTTTGTAATAAAAAGGTATTTAGGTGTTCGACTGACATAATGCTCTGAGGATATGGGCTGCTGCGTCGTGGGGAAGGAAGCCACTGGGGTAGGGCATCGATGGCCTTGCAGGGGAACGTAGTCATGTGTGAGACATAAAGGAGTGCCAGGAAGCTACCAAGTTCAGCTTGAAGGCATGGCCAGTGCAAATCACTCCAAGATTACAGTAGTACAAATTGTCTCTGAGAAGCAGCCATGGGAACACAACGGTTGCCAAAAGTAAACCAGACTAATAATGACTCTTGAACACTGAATAAGTACTTCAAACCAGGTTTTCATGACCCTAACAAACAAACAGGTCCACAGAATGTCTTCGTGAGAGTGAACAAAGCGTTCCTATAGGTGGACACATGAGAAGAAGGCTGCTTTCTAGTTGGTTGGGCCCGTTAATCATCTCTGGCCCCTCAACCACAAATCCCCTCTTCATTGCCCTGCTAGTGATACTGGAACTCCATCTGAGATGAAGATGAATTGCTGTGTTGTCTCAGCTCTCAAGATGTCCTCAGGGTAGGGGAAGAGACAGACATGTAAATAGACAATGGGGAGTTCCTGCCCCTGTTGGGCAGGAACACAGGGTACTTTGGAGAAGGGTAGGATAGAGACCCTGTTTCTATTGTTGCATAACAAATTAGTCCAAAACACAAAACAACAATAAATATTTATTGTCTTACATAGCGTCTATGCATCAGGAATCTGGGAGTAGCTTAGTGGAATGATTTTGGCTTGGGATCTCCAAGGTTATTGTCAAGGTGTCAGCTGGGGTCAGACATTGGAAGGTGCACCTAGGGCTGCAGGACAGGTTTTGAAGATAGCTCACTCACATGATGAGCAGCTGACACAGCTGTTGGCACAAGGCTTCACCACACTGACCTTTCTGAGGGCTGGTTGAATGATTTCAAGATGTGAAAATGGGCTTCCACCAGAGTAAGTGATAAAAGAGAGCCAAGTGGGATTTATTATTTTTATAATGACTTAGCCTCAAAAGTCACACATTTGGCCATGCCCTCCATGTTACACAGGACAACTTTATTCAGTCAGAAGAAGCACACAGGAGCGTGAGGGTCAGGAAGTAAGATCACTGCAGTACCCTCTGGCTAATGCAGATTCCCCAGAACAAGCTGGGGGGCAGAAAGCTTCCTGCGGGAGAGAACACTGGAGCTGAGTTTGAAGGGCTTTGCTAGCAAGTATGTAGAGTAGAAGGGTTTTCCAAGCAGAGCTGAGTGTGTGCAAGGGCATGACAAGATGAAAAAGTAATGGCAGGTGTTCTAGTACCACTCTGCGGTAGGATTCAGTGTTTTGAGGTTAGGAGGGTGGTACTGGGCAAATGCAGGGAGAAATGAGTCTGGATAAATCATTGGTAAAATCACAAAGGACCTGTTTTGACATTTTGCTCAGAGGAGATGGGTAATTATGAGCCGATTTTAATCAGGATTATGTTTCCAAATATGTGCATCTCAGAAGGAAGGCACCCAGATTCTAATACAGTGTTAATTTCCAACTCTTCTTAGAATCAGAGTCAGATGCCTTCAGTGTGGACTTCCTGCTTTCTTCTTTGTTCCTTCTCCAGTGTTCTTCTCCTTAAACACATCTGAATCATAAGGGGTATGGCCAGGATAAATTGAGAAGTTGTGTTCCAGTTTTCTCCATCAATCCTGGGAAGTTTCCTTTAAAGACCTGCTGCTGAGCTGTGGATGTTGCAAGGAACTCTGTTTGAAAATAGATCAAGAGCGATCAGCCTTAGTCAGTGACAGTGGTTGAGCCAAGAGACATCATTGCTTTAAAGGACATTTTATACGTGTCAATGTGGCAGATTTTTCAGCTATAATCATAAGCAAGAAAAATAATGCTGTCAACATTAGCATTTTCTTTGTTTTGATTTTTACAATTTTATTTTATTTTATTTTATTTTTTGAGAGAGAGAGTGAGTGAGCGGGAAGGAGGGGCAGAGGAGAGGGAGAGAGAATCTTAAGCAGACTCCATGCTAAGCATAGAGCCTGACTCGGGGCTAGATCCCATGACCCTGAGATCATGACCTGAACTGAAATCAAAAGTTGGATGATTTACTGACTAAGCCACCCAGGAACCCCAACATTAGCATTTTCAAAGGTGAAAGACAACTATGCACACACACACGCACACCACACACACACACACACACACACACACACACAACAGTCCTGGGACCCTGGATTAGGAAGCATTATCTGTCTCTTCCAGGAGCAGAACCAATCTGTTAAATCCAATTTCCAGGTTTCCATAGAAGAAGGAATAGGAATAAGACAGAAAATTAAAATCCTTACATGATACTCCAATCTTACTTTTTATTACTACTGTAATATTCTTCTCTTGACAAACTTCAGAGGTGTAAGCAAGTCAGTTTACATGTAAGAAATGGCCTAATTTTAGTCTCTTCCATGAACTCATTCCCATGCCTTGGTGCTTTGCCTTCCTTTCTCGAGACCATTGGCTAACCCACTAAGCTAAGGAATATGCATGGTAGCCTTAACATCTCTGGCAGATTGAAAAGATCCCATTTTATAAATTTCACTTTTCAAAGCTGTACTCTTATTGGAGATGATAATGGATGTGGGGAGTGTGAGATATGAAAAGAGATATAGTAAATCACAAGATATATAATTGGTCTCTGAATAATTTAAAATTTATTTTTAAATATTTAAAGTATTTAAAAATTTATTTTTAAATACTACTAGACCCTGCGTTTTGCTTGCTACTGAGATAATTAGGTAACAAAGGGAAGAGTCATTAAAAAACTCTTAGTGAAGAGGAAGTCCATATTGCTGATTCCTGGCCTAATTTTTTTCCAGAAGTTCGTAACTAAACAAGTATAGCTCTTAGGAAATACTCACACACTTTTAAAATTCATTGTCCATTTAAAAGAAATATAATCTTTTTTTAGAGTTTACCTTGGGACCTTCTACCTCCTTATTCAGTCTACTCTGAGATATTTCTTGGTTCCTTATATGTTTTCTCAGTGCTTTGCTACTGACTTTTACCACTCATGATCTGTAGAGGTCCAAGCACTGAGGAAACTTCCCAGCAGCTGACAGAGATACAGGAAACCCTGGCTGACAGGGGCAGAATTCCCAAACAGGAGAGAGGCCGCAGAGTTCACAAGGCAAGGGCAGGGTGGAGGGTGCTAACTGACCCCAAAGTTCTCTTCCTCAGTTCCAGCTATTTGAGTTGACTGTGGACAAAATCTCAGTTGGTCACTTAGTTTGTTAGCAAATCCAATAGTTAATTTGGTGGGTCGACTTAACTGGCACAGATATGTGGTCAAACATTATTCTGAATATTTCTATGAGGGTGTTTTTGGATGAGATTAACATTTAAATTTGTAGAATGAATAAAGCAGATTTTCTTCCCTAACGTGGGTGGGACTCATCCAGTCAATTGAAGGCCTAACTAGACCAAAAAGGCTGACTATCTCCCAAGTAAAAGAAAATTCCTTCTGCTTGTGGGCAGAACTGGCTGCTCAGTAGAGTATAATTATTTCAGGGGCGGGATGGGACAGGGAAAATGTCTCTCTTTCTAACGTCACAAAAGTCTTCTCTATTTCATGGAAGGTGCTCAAAATTCTCCCTCATTCTTTTTTTCTTGATATATTTCCAGCACTTTCAGGGGTACCTGGGTGGCTCAGGGGTTAAGTATCAACCTTTGGCTCAGGTCATGATCTCAGGGTCCTGGCACTGAGCCCTGTTTGGGGCTCTTTGCTCATGAGAGAGTCTACTTCTCCCTCTCCCTCTGCCTCTCCTCCCTGCTCCTGCTCTCTCTCTCTCTCTCTCTCAAATAAATAAATAAATAAAATCTTAAAAAGAAAAGAATATAACATTTCAAACAGTTATTTTTTAGCATTTTTGAATCAGCTGAGATCCTGAGAGGAAATCAGAAACCACATTAGGTATTTCCACAGAAGGAACTCAAAATAAAGCATTACTTAAACAAATGCTGGAAAAATGAAAAAGCCAAATGTGAACATTAGATAACACAGAGACAGTAATTACAGGAAGTAGCCACCACTCTGGGCCCTGAAAAAGAGGAAAGAGATTGGAGTTATTTAAACCCAGAAACTTAAGGAAGAGGCCTTTGCAAGGTTAGAATTCAGGCTTCTCAGAAAGGGGAGCTATTCAGCAGCTTCTAGCACTTTGGGAAATCAGAGGAGTGGCCCCTGGATTTAAGACTCAGAGCTTGGAGGAAAGATGATTCCCAGCTGGTGCTTCTAGGTATCTGGGAGTGAGGAAGAAAGCTGGAAAGGGGACCACTGCTACCATGAGGCTATTGTTGCCAAAATGGGAACAACTGGCATATAAAAGCCAGTCTCCATGCTCTTTCTCTCTACTGCTCTCTATTGGTCATCTCTAACAGACCTAGGAGAACTATAGTACTAGTCCCCCATGGTCTGGGGTTTCAGGTTTGTTTTCTGTGGTTTCAGTTACCACAGTTACTTGGTTTGGAAGTAGATAATTCTTCTTCTGACTTATCATCAGAAGGTCAGTGGTAGCCTACAGCTACGTCACAATGCCTACGTCATTCACCTCACTTCATCTCATAATGTAGGCATTTTATTACCTGACATCATCACAAAAAAGAAGGATGAGTACAGTTCAATAAAATATTTTGAGACAGTGAGAGACCACATAATATAACATTTATTACAGTATATTTTTATAATTGCTTTATTTTATTATCATTGTTGTTAGTCTCTTACTGTGCCTAATTTATAAATGTAACTTTATCATAGTTACTTATGTCTAACAACATAGTACATATAGGGTTCAGTACTATCTGTGGTTTTGGCATTCACTGGGGATCTTGTAACATATCCCTGTAGACAGTTTTCGCCACATCTGAGCCCTAGCATTACAGAGTAGAGAGGGATGGGTTTTGGTCTAAAAGACAGTAGCTTAATAACCAGCAAGTTTATTATGAACAGAAAGATTTGAAAACTGGTTTTGGTAGAGAAGAAAACCTAGGGAGATAGATTTTAATGGAATTAGAAGGGAATATGAATGAAATTTCTAGCAGGGTAAACAGAGAACAGGAAGTTATTCTTTTGCAGTGTCAGCTTTGAGATATTTGATGTCTCTAGATAATAATGTTAACATGGAAAGGTTAAAAGCTAGTTGTAAATACTAGCAGGTATGTAAATAACAAGATAATAATATACATCTGTGCTTATAATCTATATTGCCTATCCAACTATGCAGAGAATGGTATGGAAATACTTTATGTCCACATGGGTATTTTGTAATCTTCAATAACCTTGTAAAAGTGATTAAACTTATTATAGATAAAAGAAATAACTGTAGTAACATAATTGAACACTAAAACATAATCACTTTGCGGGGTGCCTGGGTGACTCAGTCAGTTAAGCATTGGGCTCTTTTTTTTTTTTTTAATTTTATTTATTTATTTGACAGAGAGAGAGAGATTGCAAATAGGCAGAGAAGCAGGCAGAGAGAGAGAGGGAAGCAGGCTCCCTACTGGGCAGAGTGCCTGTTGGGGAGCTCGATGTGGGGATCGATCCCAGGACTCTGAGATCATGACCTGAGCTGAAGGCAGAGGCTTAACCCACTGAACCACCCAGGAACTCCAAGCATTAAGCTCTTGATTTCAGCTCAAGTCATGATCTCGGGGTGATGGAATGGAGCTCTGCAACAGGCTCAGGGCTCAGCGTGGAGGTGGCTTAAGATTCTCTCTTTCTCTCCTTCTGCTCCTCCCCCAGCTCCTGCTCTCTCTCTAAAATAAATAAATAAAATCTTGTTAAAAACATGATCACTTTGGGAAATTATATACAACATTCCAAATATTTAAAGAGTTAACGCTGGATAATTAACATGTGACTGGCAGTAGTTTAAGTGCTTTCCCTGTGTTAACTCACTTAGTTCTTACTGTAACTATTTCTTTTGTTTTCCCATTTTATAGAGTAAAAACAAAAACAAAAACAAAAAACTGTGACAGAGAGAAGTTATTTGCCAATAATACCATAGCCATAAGGGGCAGAACCAGGATTTTACTCCAGTATTTTGAATTGTTAGTAAAAAAAAAAAAAGCATTTAAAAAGTCCCTTCAAGTTGTATAATAAGCCTTAGTTTCCTTCTCTGTAAATATGGTTACTTATTCCTGCAGGATGGGATTTGCGTAAAGATTAGATAGTATAATATTTGTAAAAACTACTAGTACAGGGTGTGTCATGTATTAAGTCCATAATACATGGTAGCTATCATTCGTACTTCTGAATATCATGATTGAGAGAGGTGAACTGTAAGTCGTCTGTGGGTGCTTGTAATATTTTGGAAACAAATAAAAATATCGCCTGAAACCAAGATTAATGAGGGAAGGGAATAGTCACACCGGCCACTAATACAGCCTGATAAACAGCAAGCTGTTCTATAAAGGAGAGGATGGATTTGATTATGTACTTTCTAAATGGCTACTTATATTAAGATCATTATCAGAAAAATCATCTTAACTTTTAAAATCTCAATTTCCTAAATAAATGAGGAAGCAACAAAACAGAGCAATTACTAGCAGAGCCCTATTATGTTGCTTTACCTTTTGGCCTGCCCTACTAGCCCTACTCAATCCGCACTCAAGAGGGAAAACACCACTTTGGGACTGGAATACTGATGGGCTGTAAAGGTGATTTATTTTTCTGTTTGCTTTAGAAAAAAAAGAGAGATGAGAGTATAATATAGAGTAATGGCTGCATTGTGTGATTGTGGATAGAGCAAATATAATAATATGCTTCTCTAACACAAAATAATAACTGATTCCTTCTCATTATTCTTTAAGTGCATGAACACACAATACAAATGTTCTGAATGAAAGCCCTGTGTTTCAAGGTTATTTATTGAAGAGACCTCATAAAAATGTCTGTATAAGACTGTGACTCCATATTGGCTAAAACTAATTTACAGGGGCCACAAAGAAGAAAAGAAGGAACCCTTTGCTCTTGGGGTGTTTTAGGAAATTTCGAAACACAGTTCAAACTCTTAATACCCAAAGCATCTCGGGTTTGTAACCAAGGCAACTCCTCCCGCTCCGTGTTCAGGCTTTCCTGTTGATTATCTATTGTAATGCCAATAATTGCAGCTGAGAGGAGTCTCTGTTTGTTGTGAGAGACAATTAGCACTTGAAATAAAACAACAGATTTAAATAAATTGGGAGACTCAACAGTGTGACCTGATCTCTTCGGAACAAGCAACAGCTTTGCAATATGACTGACTCTTGTGTTTGCAGTAGCCTCCAGAGTGAGAGAACCATCGTCCCAAGTTACTTGAGGTCTTACTGGAGATTACTCTAGTTGTTATGGCTGAAAACCATTTGTTTCTTCTTAGATTATAGTGGAAAATAGTTTAATAAGCCCAAACCTGCAAGAAGGTGATACTGAATTTTCAATGATAAGCTTATTCAAGCAACTTGTCTCTACATGCAATGCTTCTTTAAAAATATTTCTTCCAATTACTGTCATAATTACTCTTCACTGTTACATAGACTGTATTTTAAATTGCTGTTTCCTTTAATTCAGATGTGAATGGAAAGCTTGCAATTCCTGATCTCACCTGCAATTTTTGCTTTCAAAATGAAAGTCATCATTAGCACTATGACTTTTTACTGAAACCATTACATGGTACAAATTCTCGAAATCAGTGTTAATTAACCCATGGATCCATGACTCTTGGGGAGTTTTCCTAAGTCCCCATAAATCTTTAGTGCTCTGAGGAAGAATAAGTTTTCCCTGACTCAACTAGTTTTCAGAGTCTCAATTGTTATTTGTATAAAAAGTCACTCTGGTTCCATGTTTCCATGTGACGGGATTTCTGCCAGAATGAGCCTCTCGGCCTCTCCCTTCAGCTCTCTGATTTGTGAATTCAAGAGAAGAAACCAAAGATGCTGGACCCAGCACCTTCTGGACTTCTCTTTTTCTGAGTGAGCATGTCCACCGAATTTATGCAACCCTATGGCCCCTCTTCCATGTGGTAAGGGCTCTGTTTCTAGGGGGGAAATGGCCTGTGGCTGTCAAACTATACCAGTGAATAAGGAAACAAGTCTTTTAAATTCAGTGATAATGGCAGATCTAAACCCACCTTCCCCAATCAGCTTTAACAGTAATAAAGCTGGTTGTTTGATCTCCATCTGTCTATCTCTTCTATCTTCAAACTGGTTCTGAATTCAATTGGGGAAGAGAGATGTTATTTACTGGCTGGCCAAAACACCAAACATATGTTTTTCATATCAAATGTAGTTGATAAATATTAAATAATGACAAAGTCATAAAATGTAAATTCCATGAGAACAGAGTCCTTCTGTGTCTCATTCACTGCCATTTCTCTTGTACATAGAGGTTCTTAAAAACATCTGTGGAATGACTGAAGTTATAGCTTCTCTAGTTCAGATCACTTGTATTCTCACTCACATCTTAGAATAAAGCATTTGGGGCACTTCCTATTTTTCTAACACCCAAAAGATTAATGAAAGATGATCTCAATGTAAATGAAAGGACTGGAGCCACAGAATCGTTGAATTATTCACAGTGGAGATTGACAGCATGTTGTGCCTGGGATTGGAATGTAGGCTTATCTAATTCTAAGGCTTGCTCCTGAGCCTAAGACCACAGTACTGGAAATCTCAAAGGATGGAGAAGGAACAAAGGACTCTGTTGTGGGCCAGTAGCAAAAACTAGTCCTAAGGAACACAAAGAAAGGATTTGAGTGTGCGAAAGATGGGTCACATAGGAGATAAGGAGCTCACACGATACTGGGTATGAAATAATCAAAGAGTAATGTCTCTGAGCCACTGTTTCTAACAGGATGTGTAGACTGACAGAAAGTATTGTGGCATGGGATGCTGGGAAATACGTCTTCAAAATAGGAAACCCTTCTTGCTGCCAACAGGAGCGTACTTTCAAATCTACACTTTGATTCAGTCTGTCAAACAGACAGTGACTGGTAGAGTGACCTCCAGTAGGACAGACATTAGCCAACCACAAATGAGGAGTGTAAGCTCCTGGGGGTGCTTACAAGCATTTGTAAAGGAAAAGACAAAGATTTTATCCCAGATACCTCAAAACAAAGAGAAGACAGTCCTAGAGCCCAAGAGTGTAGAAGAACTGGGGCAACGCACAGAGAAAAAGAATTGGGACCAGAACAAAACAGAGATGATCTATTCTTTTGCTCAAATGAGGTTAAGGTTCCTACAAGGAATTGGTATGTCCTCTCCAGCGTCTGTCATCTATAACCAGACCTAAGAATAGCAAAATGTATGTGGGTCTCATTCCCATGTATGGCTTCAGGCATTCTCCAGAAATCCCTTAATGAAGTCCCCAGGCTGCATTATTCTTTGGGGTATTGTTATATATAGCCCTTGACTATTACTGTTAGGATCATGGCGCCTAGCATGGATAGGAATGCAAACAGAATCGCATAAGCCTGACTTAATAAGGCATATTACTTAAATAAGAGAGTCCCTGGAGTTCTAACAGAGCAGTGCCTGAATGCAAGCACTGGAGTTGGAGCACCTGGTTTTGAACTCTGCCGGGCCGTTTACTAGCTAGTTGTAAAAGCTCAGGTTAGTTACTCAGCCTTTTGAGCTTCAGTGCCCTCATCTGTAGACATGTACAAATACAGATAGACTGTAATAGTCCTTACGTCATAGCGCTGTAGCAAGAATTCAATAAGGGGAATCATGCACCCTAAGTATATCAAATGAATTATTACCCATTTACATAAATCCGATGAATTTTCTGAAATAGATGATTCACATAAAGCCCTTGCATTGTGATTGGCATATGATTGAGTTTATACAAATGGTGAGATAGTACTGTTAATGGGTCCTTGCAAGCATGTGCCGAGTCCCTGCTGTGTACTAAGTGCCTGTCGAAAATGCATGGAATAGCCTGCTACCGCTCTCTTACCATGCTTTATATTTCTGGTTAATTTCAGCCTCTTGAAGAGCTGATAATTTTCCCTTTCTCTACCATAGTAGCCATTTTTTCATTCCAAAAAAGCATAAACAATATATGATTGGGCTACCTCTCCCCTTCCCTAAAGAAATTTTAATGACAAGTGAGTTGGTGGGATGATCAATAAGCTGTGGGTCTCCTGCTTTTCCCATTCTGGGAGTGTTATTTAAGGACTCTTATGTTTGTGGTCCACTTCCTCTCCCTTTCCCTCTCTTCTTTTCTTCTTAATTCCTAAGCCTCTATCGTGTAAATTGTGTAGTGCTAGAACCCATGGAAAGTCCCAAGAAACAAATACACACACACACACACACACACACACACAGTCCTTGCTCTCAAGAGAGGTGAATGGCAATACAAGACACTGTCGTGAGATACATATTAAAGCTGTTGATGATATGTGATCAGTAATATATATCCCTTACACATTTAGCACACCACATTATCAATCTCTGTTGTGATTTAGTTTTTTATTTCTTCTTTCACCTAGAGATAGCTTTAGTCTATAGATCATGATGTTGAAATCATGTTATTTCAATGATACCGGATGAACTTAGTACCTTAAGCAGGAGTAAGTTAGAGATCCAGATGACTACACAAAAGAAATTCAGTTTATTGGTAACATTTTTGAAATTTGATGCATTATTTTTAGAGGGGCTGTCAAAATCATCACCAAATTCCTATGGGTGTGTGTATGAGCATAAAACGTTAAAAGAAAATTTGCTGACTAATGATACACAGAGAATTGTTCTAAACATATCAAATGTTTTGATGAATGGAGCCAAAGTATTTGGGAAATGTGCAATGAAACACAGACACTCACACAGGAGGAAAAACATGAAAAGTAGTAATGCTAAATGGACTGGGTGATAACCAGCAGCAAATTTATATGAGCATGTAATGCAATGGGGTGCAGGAAAAAAAAAGCAATATGACTTTAGGTAGACTAGACAAAGAAATCACATTATAGATCAAGAAAAATGTAGGCAAGTCTGTTTATATCTTCTTGGTGAAACACTTTTGGAATAATACACAAGATCTCCGGATTTCAACATAAGGAAGACGTTGAAAAACAAAAGAGATTCAGATGTGAAAAGCACAAGTGATTATAAGGAAATGCCAGATTGATTTATGAGGTATGAATGGCACAACGACCACCTAAATATGTGCATATATGTTAGTATCTCTTCCAGAAACCCAACGATTATCAAAATAATTATAGTCTCCTTCCGTCGTTCTATTGTCAGGGATAAGCATTTGGTGGCTTGAGTAAAATCCGTTACCTTGAAAAGGAGATTATTTTAAAATTTCTCATCAGGCCAGCCCTCTCCAGGAAATAAAAATGTGTGCAATTCACATACAATTGTCATTTTCAAGCTCATTTGTAATAAACTAAGGAGACTATGTTCTAAAAACAAATGGTTCTCGTGGCAATAGAAATGAAAAATAACCCTAGGTGATAGATAACTAGTAGTCACTGCTGAACTTATTCCTGGCCAACAGCCCACGTGCAGGGTTTGAAATTTTATAAATATATTATCTTAAAGGCAGAGGTGACTAATAACCTTGGGAGGGGAGAGCTAATAGAATGGAAGAAAGAAATGGGGGAAAATAAAAAAGGCCAAAGGCTGAGATGTGTCCATTCAGTGACATAGTTTCTTAGAAAAGGTGAGAGAGTCTGAACTAATTGAATTATCACCAGGAAGTGCATAAATTTATCTTGTTCACCTGAAAAAAAAAAAGAGAGAGAGAGCAATATTATAAGGCACAATATTATACAGAACAATTATACAGAACAATATCATACAGAATATTATACAATTATACAGAACAATATTATAAGGCAAAAATTACTAAATGTATTATTATATGAATATATTAAAACACATGCATGTTTTAACTATAGGATAAAAAACAGTCCTTGTTACAAATCCTATTTATTCAAAAGGCTGACTATGTATATAGAAACGTTACAAAAGCAATAACTTTACATTCTTTATGTAATCAACTAACGTTTTGGCATTTTCAAGTGAACTAAAAAAAAAAAAAAAAACCAATAGCAAACATGGAGAATTTTAGAATACATATATCTCAGAAATGATTACCTTTTATTTATAAATAGACTCTAGAATATATTCACTATGAATTACTTTCCATTTGGAAATAATTGCCTGTAAGTGATATAAAGAAAAGGAAAATTATAGGCAAACATACAATTTGTAAAACTAAAGTATTTTAATGATTGTGGTTCCACGTATATTTATGCTGGAGTTTATGGGAAGTGTTTTGAAATTCATATAGAGCACTGAAAAAAAAAGTTATAAGACAAATGATTCAAGCTGAGGTCAACCAAGTTACAAATCAAAATATAAATGTACTTCACAGTACATTTATTTCCAACATAGTTCATAAAATAACCTGTTTATTTCCTGAAATAAAGCATATATATTTTACATTTTATTTTAGTCAGAATTACCATCTTTTGAAAAAGCCAGAAATAGCTACAATCCTATCACTGCTCTATGTAAAAATTCTGATTGCTCACCATTATTTATTGAATTAAATGAACAATTTTCAGCTTATGGGCAACAATGATCTTTTCCAGTCTTCTCTGCAGTGTGGATGACTCAATCAACTCTTCTGTTCTTATAATTCATAACTTATAACTTAATAGTTGGTCACTTCTTTTTGAAGCGAACAGAATGATTTTAAGCTCTTTCCTAATCATATTGACATTGTTTCAAGTTCTTAGAAGAAATTTCCTGTGTTTCTTCTGGATTTGTTGTTGCAAATTCAAATGTCTATCAAGGTAATATAAATAAGGTCAGTGGATCTGGAGAAGCCAGACCAATGGATGTAAAACACACCCTAAGGGTCAGCCTCTACAAAATTTTGATTGTTGACATGCAATAATGGTGTCCTTGGTTGCCAGCTCTTCCAATTCTTTAAGAGGAGCCAGAAATTACTCTTATGTGAAACTTCCCATTTGAGAATATGAAAATTCCCACTTGGGAATTGATTGGAATTTTTTAAAAAAAATGCTGTAGACCCCAAAAGAAAATAAAAAAGTTTCCAGGCCAAATTGTTCTATGGACTGCTAGTTGTAACCTCTGTGACAAACTCTAAACCAACTGAATCCCCAACCCCTAATTCAATTTTCTGCGCCAGTCTCCTTGTTCGTGACAGCTCGTGAACCAAGAACTGCCTTCCCTCTTTTCCCATCACTTCACTCTGAAACTTCCCTTGATCCTCTTCTTTGAGATCTCTCTCCTCTATCTTCAGATCTCCTTTTTTTCTCTGAATCTGTGTCTTAATAAACCTTTTCTACCCCAAATTCTGCCTTGTATCTCAATGTCTTTTATTATTACTGCTAACAGTATAAACTCCCTGAAGGCACAGGTTATTTTACTATGCTTGGCACTTAGGAGACATTCATTAAATGCTTACAGAATTAAATTGAATTGGAGATGGCAGCTATCATTTAGAGATGCCCCATCAATAGTATTTTTCATGGAGACTTTCATTGAGCTGAACAATGTAGAGTTAATATTTCTAATGCTAGAATCTAGTGAAAAAAAAAAACCAGTTAAATCACGTTTCCTTAACAGATGGTGCATCTGTGTTTCCTAATGCAGTACCCTGATTGTGTATAGTTGTCATAATTAAGTAATAGCTCCCTGCACAATCTTTGGCAACAAGAACCTTTCCTAGATGTGGACTTCCATTATGTTCCAATCTTGATCGATAACTGCTCCTGCATTTGATTCAGCATGGACTGTGTCTGAATGGATATCTTTCTTTGACCAAGTTCAATATCCTTTGAGAGATTGAGATATCCTTCTTTGATGAAGTTCTTTTCGGTTTCAGTTTGGGAAAATAGGCCGTTTAGAGTGAACTGGGCCTGGACGGTTAATTCCTGAAATGACCTGGGTCACAGAATTTTCTGGCTTTGTGGTTATTCACAGCTTGGCATAATGCTCAAGTGAGTATCATGGGGGATTCAACAGAACTTGAGGAGTGTTGATGAATTTTTTTTCAGGCTCTCGAGCACTAACTACACTTACCCATAGAGCATTATTTAGAAATTGTTACAATTCAAAATTCTTCCTGTTTGATCTGTTTGGAGTGCATTGTTTATGAGACAGTTGGGTATGTGGTAGAAAGATCCTTGAAACTGAAAGCAAGAGATCAGTTGTTTGATCTTGAAAAGCAAGCAAGTTACCTGAGCACCCTCAGTCTACTTTTCTCATGTGTAAGATAAAAAGATGATGTGCCTGCCTCTTAGTGTAATCCTTATTTCAGGATTAAATGAAAATATTGTATGTGAAAACCCTTTGTGAACATGCTTTCCAAGTGTTCCGTTTTTGTTTATTTAAAGGACTTATGCACTTGTTCCTTCGGTGGTAGATATTTAATTTCTTGGGAACCCTTCTGAGTCAACAAACAATGGCTGGATCAAATCGGGCCAAGCCCATTGGTTACCTCTTGTCTTATGGGTGCTTCGCTCAACTGTAGCAATGCTGAGTACTCACCACAGAAACCTTCAGTCCCACAAAGTAAAAAATACTTAATATTTAGTTCTTTACAAAAACGTTTGGCTACTTCTGCAGTTTTTCATTTGCAGGAGATAGTCAAACATTTGGCTTCAGATCTGAACTTGAAGAACACCCCAACTAGACCTTCTCAGATTTACTGTTTATTTTTCCTGTGGTCACAGGGCAGGAATGAAAACACCTGTGGGATTTGGGACCAGAACAATAATTACTTCTCAGTCTTATCTCCTGCAGCCAGAAGAAAACATCTGCTTTTTTAATTCTGCAGAGAAGGGCAGAATTAAAACTCTCTAGGGACTTGGGCTATATCTCTGGCACAGAGAAGGAAGAGTAGAGGCAGGCAAGAGCATTTCTGGTTTAACTGAATGCAAAATTAACACAAATCGAATTAGCTGAGGGTGAAGCCTTGGCTTTAAAGTTTAAACCTAAATAGGTCTCACTGCTGTTCTCGAACCAATGGATAGTTAGTGACAAAAATCTCACTAATTCTTTGATTTGTTTAATAAAAGTCATTTAAAAAAAATCAAATGGATCACTGGGCAGGAATTTGACCAGAAACACCTTCCAAGTGATAATTAGCTAGCCAATTTTTTCCCGAGTTTTATGTTACCATAAATATTCATGACACATTCCCCATCAAATTGTAAGTTCTTCAGGAAACACTGTTATCAGTTTAAGAACATGAATCAGACTGATAAAGCTAATTGGTTAGGGTTCTTTTTTCTCCTTCATTTTAAATAAAGCTGTCGAAGGTTCCCAGGGTAATGAAGAGCTTTGTTGTTATGACAACTGCTTATTCCTTTCCCTTTGAAGAAGGCTGTGATGTGACAGGCAACACATCAGGAATAATTAAAACAAATGATAAGCGAGACACATCCGTTTAGAGGAATAAACCAGCACAAATTTAAACAATTTTACTGGTTTTTAGGTACTCTTTGTCTGGCAGGAAGTTTGCATCATCTGTGCTGGTCATTTGTGCCAATTTCCACCATTTCTTGGTCCACGAAATGTGTCACTCTGAAAGGACGTAAGTACAGACTGAGATCTTTCTTTTGTCCCATGCTTCTCACTGTCTGACCTACTCTTCTGCAGATGGTCTGAAACATAGAACTGATGGTTTATCAGGGCAATGGGGCACTCTAAGATGATTCCAAAAGCTCACGTGATTTACTTAACTCTTATTTCTTCAAGCGAAAGGGAAATTGTGCTGTGGTCTTTGTGCTCACTCCCCGGAACCATAACACGGTGTTCACTTGTTGCTTTGTTCCAGGCCTTTCACATTCCCTCTCTCCCTCAACCTCTACAATGACTCCGGGGACTTATTGATATTACCTTCGTATCACAGAGGACGAATATAAACCCAGAGAAGTCTAAGGGATCTACTCAAGGTAATACGGCTGAAAATAGTAAAGCAAGAATTCAAACTCAAGTGCTTTTTGACTCTAATTGATCTTTATATAATTCTATCACTGAAGGATACAATTGGTTTGAACAATTAAACCTTAAAAGATAATCCTCTACTTTGGTAGGCTGTTACCATTAATCCAATTCCTCCTTATTTTTTAAAAAAAATTATTTTATTTTATTTTTTTACTATTTAAAATTTTTTTTTATATTAGCATATAATGTATTATTTGCCCCAGGGGTACAGGTCTGTGAATCATCAGGCTTACACATTTCACAGCATTCACCATAGCACATACTCTCCCCAATGTCCATTACCCAGCCACCCTATCCCTACCCCACCAACCCAACAACCCTCAGTTTGTTTCATGAGATTAAGGGTCTCTTAAGGTTTGTCTCTCTCAAATCCCATCTTGTTTCATTTTTTTTCCCTCCCACCCTCCAAAACCCCCTGCCCATATACCACAGCTTCTTTATCCATTCATGTGTTGGTGGACATCTAGCTTCTTTCCATAGTTTGGCTATTGTGGACATTGCTGCTGTAAACATTCAGATGTATGTGCCCCTTCAAATCACTACATTTGTATATTTAGGGTAAATACCCAGTAGTGCAATTGCTGGGTCATAGGGTAGCTCTATTTTCAACTTTTTGAGGAACCTCCATACTCTTTCCCAGGGTGGCTACACCAGCTTACATTCCCACCAACAGTGTAGGAGGGTTCCCCTTTCTCCACATCCTCACCAACATCTGTCATTTTGTGACTTGTTAATTTTAGCCATTCTGACTGGTGTGAGAGGTGGTATCTCACTGTGGTTTTGATTTGTATTTCCCTGATGGTGAGTGATACTGAACACTTTTTCATGTGTCTGTTGGCCATCTGGATATCTTCTTTGCAGGAATGTTCATGTCTTCTGCCCATCTCTTGATTGGATTATTTGTTCTTTGAGTGTTGAGTTTGAGAAGTTCTTTATAGATTTTGGATATGCCATTTGCAAATATCTTCTCCCATTCTGTCAGTCGTATTTTGGTTTTGTTAACTGTTTCCTTTGCTGTGCAAAAGCTTTTGGTCTTGAAGTCCCAATAGTTCATTTCTCCCCTTCCTTCCCTTGCTTTTGGCAATATTTTTGAGAAGAAGTTGCAGCAGCTGAGGTCGAAGAGGTTGCTGCCTGTGTTCTACTCAAGGATTTTGATGGATTCCTGTCTCACATGGAGGTCTTTCATCCATTTTGAGTCTATTTTTGTGTGTGGTATAAGGAAATGGTCCAGTTTCATTCTTCTGCATGTGGCTGTCCAGTTTTCCCAACGCCATTTGTTGAAGAGACTGTCTTTTTTACATTGGACATTCTTTCCTGCACTGTCAAAGATTAATTAGCCATAGAGTTGAAGGTCCATTTCTGAGCTCTCTATTCTGTTCCATGCATCTATGTGCTTGTTTTTGTGGCAGTACCATATTGTCTTTATGTATTTATGTATTTTATATCTTTATGTAAAAAAGACTTTATGTCTTTATGTATTACAGCTTTGTAATAGAGCTTGAAGTCTAGAATTGTGATGTCTCCAACTTTGGTTTTCTTTTTCAACATTCCTCTGGCTATTCGTGGTCTTTTCTGGTTCCATATAAATTTTAGGATTATTTGTTCCATTTCTTCAAAAAATTGATGGTATTTTGATAGGGATTGCATTAAATGTGTAGATTGATTTAGGTAGCATAGACATTTTCACAATATTTTTTTTTCCAATCCATGAGCATGGAACATTTTCCATTTCTTTGTGTCTTCCTCAATTTCTTTCATGAGTACTTTATAGTTCACTGAGTACAGATTCTTTGCCTCTTTGGTTAGGTTTATTCCTAGGTATCTTATGGTTTTGGGTGCAATTATAAATGGGATTGACTCTTTAATTTCTCATTCTTCTGTCTTGCCGTTGGTGTATAGAAATGCAACTGATTTCTGAGTATTGATTTTATATCCTGACACTTTACTGAATTCCTGTATGAGTTCTAGCAGCTTTGGAGTGGGTCTTTTGGGTTTTCCACATAAAGTATCATATCATCTGTAAAGAGTGAGAGTTTGACTTCTTTGATTCAGATGACTTTTATTTCTTTTTGTTTTCTGATTGCTGAGGCTAGTACTTCTAGTACTATGTTGAATAGCGGTGGTGATAGTGGACAGCCCTGTCGTTTTCCTGACCTTAGGGGAAATGCTTTCAGTTTTCCCCTATTTAGAATGATATTTGCGGTGGGTTTTTCATAGATGGCTTTGATGATATTGAGGTATGTATCCTTTATCCCTACATTTTGAAGAGTTTTGATCAAGAAAGGATGCTGTACTTTGTCAAATGCTTTTTCAGCATCTATTGAGAGTACCATATGGTTCTTGTTCTTTCTTTAATTAATGTATTGTATCACATTGATTGATTTGTGGATGTTGAACCATTCTTGCAGCCCAGGAATAAATCCCACTTGGTTGTGGTGAATAATCTTTTTAAGGTACTGTTGGATCCTATTGGCTAGTATTTTGGTGAGAATTTTTGCATCCATGTCCATCAAGGATATTGGTCTGTAATTCTCCTTTTTGATGGGGTCTTTGGTTTGGGGATCAAGGTAATGCTGGCCTCATAAAATGAGTTTGGAAGTTTTTCTTCCATTTCTATTTTTTGGAACAGTTTCAGGAGAATTTTTAAATGTTTGGTAGAATTCCCCTGGGAAGCCATCTGGCCTTGGGCTCTTATTTGTTGGGAGATTTTTGATGACTGCTTCAATCTCCTTATAGGTTATGGGTCTGTTCAGGTTTTCTATTTCTTCCTGGTTCAGTTTTGGTAGTTGATATGTCTCTAGGAATGCATCCATTTCTTCCAGGTTGTCAAATTTGCTGGTGTATAATTGATCATAATATATTCTTATAATTGTTTGTATTTCTTTGGTGTTAGTTGTGATCTCTCCTCTTTCTTTCATGATTTTATTAATGTGGGCCCTTTCTCTTTTCTTTTTGATATGTTTGGCCAGGGGTTTATCAATCTTATTAATTCTTTCAAAGAACCAGCTCCTAGTTTCATTGATTTATTTTACTATTCTTTTGGTTTCTATTTCATTGATTTCTGCTTTGATCCTTATTATTTCTCTTCTTCTGTTGAGTTTAGGTTTTCTTTGCTGTTCTTTCTCCAGCTCCTTTAGATGTAGAGTTAGGTTGTGTACTTGAGACAGGCTTGTATTGCTATATACTTTCCTCTCAGGAATGCCTTTTCTGTGTCCCAAAGATTTTGAATAGTTGTGTTTTCCTTTTCATTTGCTTCCATGAATTTTTCATTTTCATTTGTTTTTCATGAATTTCCATGAATTTGCCTCTATGAATTCCATGAATTCCATTAATTTCCTGGTTGACCCATTCATTCTTTAGTAGGATGCTCTTTAGCCTCCATGTATTTGAGTTCTTTCCAACTTTCCTCTTGTGATTGAGTTCTAGCTACAGAGCATTGTGGTCTGAAAATATGCAGGGAATGATCCCAATCTTTTGGTACCAGCTGAGACCTGACTTGTGACCCAGGATGTAATCTATTCCGCAGAATGTTCCATGTGCACTAGAGAAGAATGTGTATTCTATTGTTTTGGGATGGAATGTTCTAAATATATTTCTGATGTCCATCTGGTCCAGTGTGTCATTTAAAGCCTTTATTTCCTTGTTGATCTTTTGCTTAGATGATCCGTCCATTTTAGTGAGAGGGTGTTAAAGTCCCCTACTATTGCCGTGTTATTGTTGATGTGTTTCTTTGATTTTTGTTATTAATTGGTTTATATAATTGGCTGCTCCTATGTTAGGGGCATAGATATTTAAAATTATTAGCTCTTCTTGTTGGAAAGACCTTTCAAGTATGATATAATGTCCTTCCTCATCTCTTATTATGGTCTTGGCTTAAAATCTAATTGATCTGATATAAGGATTGCCACCCCAGCTTTCATGTCCATTAGCATGGTAAATTGTTTTCCACCCCGTCACTTTAAATCTGGAGGTGTCTTGTGTCTAAAATGAGTTTCTTGCAGACAGCATATCAATGGGTCTTGTTTTTTTGTTTTTTTTTTTTTAAATCCATTCTGATATCCCGTGTCTTTTGACTGAAACACTGAGCCCATTTACATTGAGGGCAACTATTGAAAAATATGAATTTAGTGTCATTGTATTGCCTGTAAGGTGACTGTTACTGTAATTTATTAATACATAAATGTTTATTTATGTATTAATTTTATTTATTTATTTATTTATTGTCCTGGAAGCTTTTTATCTCTCCTATTTTCAGTGACAGCCTCACTGGATATAGTATTCTTGGCTGTATATTTTTCTCGTTTCTTTCTTTTTTTTTTTTTTTAAGATTTTATTTATTTATTTGACAGACAGAGATCACAAGTAGGTAGAGAGGTAGGCAGAGAGAAGGGGGGAAGCAGTCTCCCCACTGAGCAGAGAGCCCGATGTGGGGCTCAATCCCAGGAACCTGGGATCATGACCTGAGCCGAAGGCAGAGGCTTTAACCCAATGAACCACCCAGGCACGCCTATTTTTCTCGTTTAATGCTCTGAATATATCATGCCAGTTCTTTCTGGTGGCCAGATCTCTGTGGATAGGTGTGTTGCCAGTTTAATATTTCTACTATTATATGTTACAAACCTCTTGTCCTGAGCTGCTTTCAGGATTTTCTTTTTGTCACTGAGACTTGTAAGTTTCACTATTAGATGACAGGGTGTGTACCCATTTTTATTGATTTTTTGGGGTATTCTCTGTGCATCCTGGATTTTGGTGCTTTTTCCCCTCCACCAAATTAGGGAAATTCTCTGTTATAATTTGCTCCAATAAACCATCTGCCTCCCTCTCTCCTTCTTCTTCTTTTGGGATCCCAATTATTCTAATATTTTTTGTCTTATGGTATCACTTATTTCTTGAATTCTCCCCACATGGTCCAGTAATTGTTTGTCTCTCTTTTGCTCAGCTTCTTTATTCTCCATCATTTGGTCTTCTATATCACTAATTCTCTATTCTGCCTCATTTATCTTTGCAGTAAGAGCCTCCATTTTTTATTGTACCTCTTAATAGTTTTTTTTTTTTAAATTTCAACTTGGTTAGATTTTAGTTCTTTTATTTCTCCAGAAAGGGATTTTATTTCTCCAGAAGGGGATTCTCTAATATCTTCCATGGTTTTTCCGAGCTCAGCTAGCACCCCAATAATCATCATTCTGAACTCTAGTTCTGACATATTACCAATATCCATATTGGTTAGGTTCCTAGCCATTTGCCCTACCTATTGTTCTTTTTTTTTGGGGGGGGGTGATTTTCCACCTTGTCATTTTATCCAGATAAGAATAGATGAATGAGAGAACAAAATACTAAAGGGCAGTAATGACCCCAGAAAAATATATGCTAACTAAATCAGAAGAGACCTGAAACTGGGGGGAGAAGAAAGGGGGGGGGGAGAAAAAAATATATATATATATTAGGCTGGTGAATGGAATAGAGCCACACACTGGATTTTGGGTGTATTTTGGTCTGTTAGAAGAAACTACCTCCCAAAATTTTAAAGAAAGAAAAACTTATATATATACAAAAATAAGGGTAAACACAATGAAGGAATGGAATATGACTGTAAAGATGAAAATTTAAAAAGATTCTAAAAAAGGAGTTGATAGGATAAGAAGTTGGTTGAAAAGGAAAAGGAAAAAAAAAGAGGAAAGAATGTGATCAGGCTGGAGACTAGGACAAAGCCATGCACTAGATTTAGGGTATATTTTAATCTATTAGAAGAAGGGTACCCCAAAATTTTAAAGAAAAAAACCTATATGTATACCAAAAATAAGGTCAAATGCAATGTAGGGATCAAATATGTCTATAATGGTAAAAATTTTAAAAAATTTTAAAAAGGTATTGATAAGATAAAATAATTAAAAAACATTAAAATTAGAAAGAGGAAAAATGAAAAAAAAAGAATAAGAAAAAACTAAAATTAAAAAACTTAAGACTAAAGGATCATGGGAAAAAAGCAATGAATTCTGTATGTTGCTTTCCCCTAGCTCTGGAGTTCCACAGTTCTCATTCATTAGTGAACTTGGTCTTGGTTGGATGTTCTTGCTGATATTCTGGGAGAGGGGCCTGTTGCAGTGATTCTCAAATGTCTTTGCCCTTGGCAGAATTGCACCATCCTTGGCAGGGGCCCAGCTAATTAATCTGCTCAGGTTCGCTCTCAGGAGCTTTTGTTCCCTGAACGCTTTCTGTAGAGCTCTGGAGGATGGGGATGAAAATGGCAGCCTCCAAGTCTCTGCCCAGAGGACCTGAGAGCTCAGGGCCCCATTCCTCAGTGAGTCTTCAGAGAAAAGCAGTCAGTCACTCCCCTCTCCCTGGTCTCTTGCTGTGCTCCGAGCTCACCTGGCCTGTGACTAAGCATTTCTATCTCTGGCACATGGCCCTGTTTGGAGTCTCCAAACCCAGTAGATTCCTCCAGTGTGCTCCTGCATGGCTTGCTCTGGAGGAGGAAGGTGAGTCTCCCTGGGTCTGCCACTTGTGGGGTCCCTTCTCAAAGAGCAGTGCCCTGACTGTGCCATGGATCATGGTTTAAGGTAAGCCTGAGCTGAGAGCCCACTGCTCTGCTCCATCTCTGCAGCTCGCTTCCCCTCTCCGATGCCTGGGAGCTCTGCCACACTCAGACACCCCATGACTTTTTGTGACCCCACAGGTCCTGAGACCACACTGTCCCCGTGAGGGCTCTACCCCCTGCTTAGCCTCTGGCGTGACATTCCTCAGTCTAGCAGATTTCTAAAAGTTCCAATTTTGTGCTCCGTGGCTCTACCACTTGCCGGGAGCCAGCCCCTCCCACCATGGTCTATCTTCCCATATGTTGCCTTGGATTCACTTCTCTGCAGGTCCTACCTTCTAGAAGGTGGTCAATTTTCTGTTCCTAGAATTGCTGCTCTTCTTCTCTTCTCTCTCCTGTTGAGTTTGTAGCTGTTCAGAATGGTTTGATAACTCTCTAGCTGAACTCCTGGGACCTGATGATATTGAGGTCTCCTATACCTCTGTCACCTTGCTCCTCTTCCCCTCCTCATTTCTTTGTTAAGCACTTAACCTAATTATTTTCCATCAACCCCAGGACTCGAACAATTGGGGGTTAAAAAAATTGTATAGATAAGACACAAATCCTTGTATTTAAAAAAAAAAAAAGTAAGACTAAGATAGAAAATATTGGGGTTCTTTCACACATAGGGAGGGTAAGTATTTTTTTATGATTTTTTTTTTTTTACTTTATATGTGCTTGTGTATATGTGGTGTTAAGTCATTGTCTAAAATGTTTCAAAGCCAACTCTCTAATACTATCATTGTTCCCCTGCTGATTCCCTAATTCCATTTTACTTCCCTTTCTCTGCCTTTTTTGGTGCTGATGGACATGAAGTGTGCTAGGAAATATTTGTCTTTAATAAATGGTATCTGCAAAAACAGACTTGGCTATTCCTCTCTGAGATAATACCAAGAAAAAGTATGCTGTCCCTTTCACATGAAAATTTAAGATATTATTTTGTCATCATGAGGGTCAGGGAGCTGAACCTCAATGAAAATGATGCTGTAGCCATCTAAGCCAAACTGCCATGCACATTGACATGCTTTTCTTCCACATTTTCTGTTAACTTCTGTAGTTTTACTGAATGGTTCCTGGTGCTTACCTGCTGCTCTTCTTGGAAATAGCCACAGAGAATTGGGAGGGAAATTATATGTGAGGAAGGAATATGAGAGTGTATTGTATAGATAGATGTATATGTGTTGATAGATGTGTATGCTTCTATGAAGTTTTCTTGCCCAAAATATTTAACCTGAATTCAGTGAGGCTGTAGACCTAATCTGTAAGGTTGGGAGAAACATGGGGATAGAGACATAAGTTAAATGATGCCATAGAGAAACAGATGAATCCAGAGTGTGGGATACTCTAAAGGACAAATTAGTGTGGATTTTCCAAAAAAGGAATGCCATGGAGATTATGAGAGACTAAAGAAATAATTAACAACCAAATGTACTAACTAAGGCCTGATTGAATACTTCTTAGAAAAAGAGTTTACGAAAGTCATTTTTGATAAAATGGAGGAAAATTAAATATGAACTAGATGTTAGATATTACAGAATTATTGTTAATTTTCTTAAGTGTGATCATATTATGGTTATATAGCAGAATGGCTTTGTTCTTAGGACATCCATGGTGAAGTATTTAAAAATGAGTCTTGTCCATAATCTGTAATTTAGTTTCTAATAATCTATCTATCTATCTATCTATCTATCATCTATTAATCAGTGATCTATCTATTTAAGAAGAGAAAGATATACTGAGAAGGGTGGCCAAATATTTGCAACTTGTAAATCTAGGTTAATGATATGTGGGTATTTTTTAATACATTCTTATCACTTTTCTGGAGGTTTAAAAGTTTTCAAATAAAAAGTTGGGAGAACAAGCAAAACATAGGGTATGATTTTCCATTTATATAAAGTTCAAGAATAGACAAAACTAATTTATGGTGTTAGATGTCAGGATATCCATTACCTCAGGGAAGGGCTGCATAGGGATTATGATTGGGAGGGGACACATGTGGACTGAGGTCTAGGACTGTACCAATTCTTAACTTGGGAAGAAGTTACATGACTGTGTTCCCATTGAGAACTTCCTATTTGTGAATGTTTTCCATATACCTTGTGCTTAAACAATTAAAAGAGAGTAGAGAAGTGATATTTTAGAGTAGCTTCTTTCTGCTAGGGCCAGTGACTGATTTTTTCAATGTGAGGAAAGGGAAGGTAAAATGTTGGACCTATCAAAGACCATGTCTGAGCTTTGGCAAGACTTCCAAAAATCTCTTGAGTTTGGGAAAATGGGGGCTTAAGCTAATTTGTATAGTTCTGTATGTGGCTAGTTAAAAAAACATTTTGCTGTTAAAATTGCTTATTTAGATGTAAAATAAATCATAGTAATTAAAAATGATTATTGCTTCAGATTTTGAACTTGAAAGACCTCCTATACAATGTATGATTATCATACTACTTTAGATCTATTATTATATAGTTGTGTTATAACTATTTCTGCAAGATTTTTACAGTAGGATCCAAAATGATGTCTTTTTTTTTTTTTCATGAGAATTTGTGCTTATCTTCCAAAGGTAATGTTACTGCCAGGTGGAATGGAATCTGGTTTATGAGCAAAATTGGATTTCTCTCAAGTCGTATCTCTCTAAGCATTTTACTCTGAATTAGGAAGAGAATGACTAATTCTCCTCAACTTCTATGACTCAGCTCCCACTATGGATGGTTGCAGGTCTACTGGATGATTGTTTGGAACATTTTCATTTACCAAAACATTTGCTGCTCACGGGGGCTGCTAGATGTGTGTTTAAATTTTTTGAGAAATTGTTGAACTGTTTTTAATAGTGGTTGTTCCATTTTCCATTTCTTCCAGCAGTACATGAGAGTTCTAGCTGCTTCATACCATCATTATTTTTAATTTTAGAGATTTTAATACATGTGTAATGGTATTTCATTGGGGTTTTAATTTACATTTCCCTAACTACAAATGATGTTTAAAATCTATTCAATACATGTGTATTATTTTTGCTTTACATACTAATTATCCTTTAGGGGTTGTTAAATAAAAAGAAAAAAGATTCTTTTATTATTCATAGTTTCTAATGCATTATTTCTGCTTGTGCCTTTAAAAAATATTTTGACTTCATTTTTTTTTTTTTTAATTTTATTTTTCATAAACATATAATATCTTTTTATCCCCAGGGGTACAGGTCTGTGAATCTCCAGGTTTACACACTTCACAGCACTCACCATAGCACATACCCTCCCCAATGTCCATAATCCCACCCCCCACACCCCCCCATTAACCCTCAGTTTGTTTTGTGAGATTAAGAGTCACTTATGGTTTGTCTCCCTCCCAATCCCATCTTGTTTCATTTACTCTTCTCCTACCCCCTTAACCCCCCATGTTGCATCTCCTCTCCCTCATATCAGGGAGATCATATGATAGTTGTCTTTCTCCGATTGACTTATTTCGCTAAGCATGATACCCTCTAGTTCCATCCATGTCGTCGCAAAAGGCAAGATTTCATTTCTTTTGATGGCTGCATAGTATTCCATTGTGTATATATACCACATCTTCTTTATCCATTCGTCTGTTGATGGACATCTAGGTTCTTTCCATAGTTTGGCTATTGTAGACATTGCTGCTATAAACATTCGGGTGCACGTGCCCCTTTGGATCACTACGTTTGTATCTTTAGGGTAAATACCCAGCAGTGCAATTGCTGGGTCATAGGGTAGCTCTATTTTCAACATTTTGAGGAACCTCCATGCTGTTTTCCAGAGTGGCTGCACCAGCCTGCATTCCCACCAACAGTGTAGGAGGGTTCCCCTTTCTCCGCATCCTCGCCAGCATCTGTCATCTCCTGACTTGTTAATTTTAGCCATTCTGACTGGTGTGAGGTGGTATCTCATTGTGGTTTTGATTTGTATTTCCCTGATGCCGAGTGATGTGGAGCACTTTTTCATGTGTCTGTTGGCCATCTGGATGTCTTCCTTGCAGAAATGTCTGTTCATGTCTTCTGCCCATTTCTTGATTGGATTATTTGTTCTTTGGGTGTTGAGTTTGCTAAGTTCTTTATAGATTCTGGACACTAGCCCTTTATCCGATATGTCATTTGCAAATATCTTCTCCCATTCTGTCAGTTGTCTTTTGGTTTTGTTAACTGTTTCCTTTGCTGTGCAAAAGCTTTTGATCTTGATGAAATCCCAATAGTTCATTTTTGCCCTTGCTTCCCTTGCCTTTGGCGATGTTCCTAGGAAGATGTTGCTGCGGCTGAGGTCGAAGAGGTTGCTGCCTGTGTTCTCCTCAAGGATTTTGATGGATTCCTTTCTCACATTGAGATCCTTCATCCATTTTGAGTCTATTTTCGTGTGTGGTGTAAGGAAATGATCCAATTTCATTTTTCTGCATGTGGCTGTCCAATTTTCCCAACACCATTTGTTGAAGAGGCTGTCTTTTTTCCATTGGATATTCTTTCCTGCTTTGTCGAAGATTAGTTGACCATAGAGTTGAGGGTCTATTTCTGGGCTCTCTATTCTGTTCCATTGATCCATGTGTCTGTTTTTGTGCCAGTACCATGCTGTCTTGATGATGACAGCTTTGTAATAGAGCTTGAAGTCCGGAATTGTGATGCCACCAACTTTGGCTTTCTTCTTCAATATTGCTTTGGCTATTCGAGGTCTTTTCTGGTTCCATATAAATTTTAGGATTATTTGTTCCATTTCTTTGAAAAAAATGCATGGTACTTTGATAGGAATTGCATTAAATGTGTAGATTGCTTTAGGTAGCATAGACATTTTCACAATATTTATTCTTCCAATCCAGGAGCATGGAACATTTTTCCATTTCTTTGTGTCTTCCTCAATTTCTTTCATGAGTACTTTATAGTTTTCTGTGTATAGATTCTTAGTCTCTTTGGTTAGGTTTATTCCTAGGTATCTTATAGTTTTGGGTGCAATTGTAAATGGGATGGACTCCTTAATTTCTCTTTCTTCTGTCTTGTTGTTGGTGTAGAGAAATGCAACTGATTTCTGGGCATTGATTTTATATCCTGACACTTTACTGAATTCCTGTACAAGTTCTAGCAGTTTTGGAGTGGAGTCTTTTGGGTTTTCCACATATAGTATCATATCATCTGCAAAGAGTGATAGTTTGACTTCTTCTTTGCCAATTTGGATGCCTTTAATTTCCTTTTGTTGTCTGATTGCTGAGGCTAGGACTTCTAGTACTATGTTGAATAGCAGTGGTGATAACGGACATCCCTGCCGTGTTCCTGACCTTAGCGGAAAAGCTTTCAGTTTTTCTCCATTGAGAATGATATTTGCGGTGGGTTTTTCATAGATGGCTTTGATAATATTGAGGTATGTGCCCTCTATCCCTACACTTTGAAGAGTTTTGATCAGGAAGGGATGCTGTACTTTGTCAAATGCTTTTTCAGCATCTATGGAGAGTATCATATGGCTCTTGTTCTTTCTTTTATTAATGTGTTGTATCACATTGATTGATTTGCGGATGTTGAACCAACCTTGCAGCCCTGGAATAAATCCCACTTGGTCGTGGTGAATAATCCTTTTAATGTACTGTTGAATCCTATTGGCTAGTATTTTGGCGAGAATTTTTGCATCTGTGTTCATCAAGGATATTGGTCTGTAGTTCTCTCTTTTGATGGGATCCTTGTCTGGTTTTGGGATCAAGGTGATGCTGGCCTCATAAAATGAGTTTGGAAGTTTTCCTTCCATTTCTATTTTTTGGAACAGTTTCAGGAGAATAGGAATTAGTTCTTCTTTAAATGTTTGGTAGAATTCCCCTGGGAAGCCATCTGGCCCTGGGCTTTTGTTTGTTTGGAGATTTTTGATGACTGTTTCAATCTCCTTACTGGTTATGGGTCTGTTCAGGCTTTCGATTTCTTCCTGGTTCAGTTGTGGTAGTTTATATGTCTCTAGGAATGCATCCATTTCTTCCAGATTGTCAAATTTGTTGGCGTAGAGTTGCTCATAGTATGTTCTTATAATTGTCTGTATTTCTTTGGTGTTCGTTGTGATCTCTCCTCTTTCATTCATGATTTTATTTATTTGGGTCCTTTCTCTTTTCTTTTTGATAAGTCTGGCCAGGGGTTTATCGATCTTATTAATTCTTTCAAAGAACCAGCTCCTAGTTTCGTTAATTTGTTCTATTGTTTTTTTGGTTTCTATTTCATTGATTTCTGCTCTGATCTTTATGATTTCTCTTCTCCTGCTGGGTTTAGGGTTTCTTTCTTGTTCTTTCTCTAGCTCTTTTAGGTGTAGGGTTAGGTTGTGTACCTGAGACCTTTCTTGTTTCTTGAGAAAGGCTTGTACCGCTATATATTTTCCTCTCAGGACTGCCTTTGTTGTGTCCCACAGATTTTGAACCGTTGTGTTTTCATTATCATTTGTTTCCATGAATTTTTTCAACTCTTCTTTAATTTCCTGGTTGACCCATTCATTCTTTAGAAGGATGCTGTTTAGTCTCCATGTAATTGGGTTCTTTCCAAATTTCCTCTTGTGATTGAGTTCTAGCTTTAGAGCATTGTGGTCTGAAAATATGCAGGGAATGATTCCAATCTTTTGATAACGGTTGAGACCTGATTTAGGACCGAGAATATGATCTATTCTGGAGAATGTTCCATGTGCACTAGAGAAGAATGTGTATTCTGTTGCTTTGGGATGAAATGTTCTGAATATATCTGTGATGTCCATCTGGTCCAGTGTGTCATTTAAGGCCTTGATTTCCTTGTTGATCTTTTGCTTGGATGATCTGTCCATTTCAGTGAGGGGAGTGTTAAAGTCCCCTACGATTATTGTATTATTGTCGATGTGTTTCTTTGATTTTGTTATTAATTGGTTTATATAGTTGGCTGCTCCCATGTTAGGGGCATAGATATTTAAAATTGTTAGATCTTCTTGTTGGACAGTTCCTTTGAGTATGATATAGTGTCCTTCCTCATCTCTTATTATAGTCTTTGGCTTAAAATCTAATTGATCTGATATAAGGATTGCCACTCCTGCTTTCTTCTGATGTCCATTAGCATGGTAAATTCTTTTCCACCCCCTCACTTTAAATCTGGAGGTGTCTTCATGTTTAAGATGAGTTTCTTGTAGGCAACATATAGATGGGTTTTGTTTTTTTATCCATTCTGATACCCTGTGTCTTTTGATTGGGGCATTTAGCCCATTAACATTCAGGGTAAGTATTGAGAGATATGAATTTAGTGCCATTGTATTGCCTGTAAGGTGACTGTTATTGTATATTGTGTCTGTTCCTTTCTGATCTACTACTTTTAGGGTCTCTCTTTGCTTAGAGGACCCCTTTCAATATTTCCTGTAGAGCTGGTTTGGTACTTGCAAATTCTTTCAGTTTTTGTTTGTCCTGGAAGCTTTTAATCTCTCCTTCTATTTTCAATGATAGCCTAGCTGGATATAGTATTCTTGGCTGCATGTTTTTCTCGTTTAGTACTCTGAATATATCATGCCAGCTCTTTCTGGCCTGCCAGGTCTCTGTGGATAAGTCTGCTGCCAATCTAATATTTTTACCATTGTATGTTACAGACTTCTTTTCCCGGGCTGCTTTCAGGATCTTCTCTTTGTCACTAAGACTTGTAAATTTTACTATTAGGTGACGGGGTGTGGACCTATTCTTATTGATTTTGAGGGGGGTTCTCTGAATCTCCTGGATTTTGATGCTTGTTCCCTTTGCCATATTGGGGAAATTCTCTCCAATAATTCTCTCCAATATACCTTCTGCTCCCCTCTCTGTTTCCTCTTCTTCTGGAATCCCAATGATTCTAATGTTGTTTCGTCTTATGGTGTCACTTATCTCTCGAATTCTCCCCTCATGGTCCAGTAGCTGTTTGTCCCTCTTTTGCTCAGCTTCTTTATTCTCTGTCATTTGGTCTTCTATATCGCTAATTCTTTCTTCTGCCTCATTTATCCTAGCAGTGAGAGCCTCCATTTTTGATTGCACCTCATTAATAGCTTTTTTGATTTCAACTTGGTTAGATTTTAGTTCTTTTATTTCTCCAGAAAGGGCTTTTATATCTCCCGAGAGGGTTTCTCTAATATCTTCCATTCCTTTTTCAAGCCCGGCTAGAACCTTGAGAATCGTCATTCTAAACTCTAGATCTGACATATTACCAATGTCTGTATTGATTAGGTCCCTAGCCTTTGGTACTGCCTCTTGTTCTTTTTTTTGTGGTGAATTTTTCCGCCTTGTCATTTTGTCTAGATAAGAGCAGATGAAGGAGCAAGTAAAATACTAAAAGGGTGGCAACAACCCCAGGAAAATATGCTTTAGCCAAATCAGAAGAGATCCCAAATCGTGAGGGGGAGAAAGGGGATAAAAAGAGGTTCAGAAAGAAGGAAAAAAAAAAAAGAGAGAGAGAGAAAAGAAAAAAAAAGAAACAATTAAAAAAAGAAAACCAATAAAGAAAAAAATATATAAAAAGGAAAAAATATATATATATATATTAGATAAACTAGTTAAAAAACGTTAAAAAAGAAAAGGGTAAAAGTTAAAAAAATTTAGCAGAAGAAGAAAAATAAATTGAAAAAAAAAAAAAAAAGAAAAAAAATTAAATTAACTGCAAGGCTAAAGAATCATGGGGAGAAAGCCATGAGTTCCGTGCTTTGCTTTCTCCTCCTTTGGAATTCCGCTGCTCTCCTTGGTATTGAAACTGTACTCCTTGGTAGGTGAACCTGGTCCTGGCTGGGCTTCTTGTTGATCTTCTGGGGGAGGGGCCTGTTGTAGTGATTCTCAAGTGTCTTTGCCCCAGGCGGAGTTGCACCGCCCTTACCAGAGGCCGGGCTGAGTAATCCGCTCGGGTTTGCTTTCGGGAGCTTTTGTTCCCTGAGCGCTTTCCGTAGAGTTCCGGAGGGCGGGAATGAAAATGGCGGCCTCCCGGTCTCCGGCCCGGAGGAGCCGAGAGCCCGGGGCCCCACTCCTCAGTGCGCCCTCAGAGAACAGCGCTGATTTACTCCCGTCACCCTGCCTCCGGCCGCGCTCCGAGCTGACCGAGCCTGCAACCGGTTCAAGGTAACCCCGAGCTTAGAGCTTACTCCTCGGCTCTGTCTCTGTAGCCGGCTTCCCTGTTCTAATACCTGTAAGCTCTGCGACACTCAGAGACCCCCGATCCTTCTGTGACCCTGCGGGACCTGAGGCCACGCTGACCCTGCGTGGGCTTCACCCCGGTTAAGCCTCTGGAGCGATGTCCCTCAGCGGAACAGACTTTTAAAAGTCCCGATTTTGTGCTCCGTTGCTCCGCCGCTTGCCGGGAGCCGGCCCCTCCCCCCGCGGTCTATCTTCCCGTCGCTTTGGATTCACTTCTCCGCCAGTCCTACCTTTCAGAAAGTGGTTGATTTTCTGTTTCTAGAGTTGCTGTTCTTCTTCTCTTCGATCTCCCGTTGGATTTGTAGGTGTTTGCAATCTTTAGATAAGCTATCTAGCTGATCTCCCGCTACCTGAAGTAGTCTCAGCCTGCTACTTCTCCGCCATCTTGACTCACCAAGCCCCGACTTCATTTTTGAAAGGGTTTTTACTGGACATAAAATTTGAGGTTGATGCTTTTATTCTTCCAGTACTTTCAAGAAGCAGCTCCACTGTCTTCTCAGTTGTCTTGTTTCCAATGAGAAGTCTGTTATCCTCCTTATCTTTGTTCTTCTGTACATAATGTGACTTTTTTCTTCTTGCTCCCTAAATAATTTTTCTGTTTACAACTGATTTTAAGCCTTGTAATATGATGTTTCTTGGTGTAGTTTTCTTTGTGTGTTGTATTGTTCTTGGGAATTGTTTGGCTTCTAGTATTTATGGGTTTATAGCTTTCATCAAATTTGGAAAAGAATTGATATTATACCTTTAAATATTTTATCTGTCCCTTCTCTTTTATGGGTACCATTTGAAGATGTTCTACAACTCATGGAAGATCTGTTCATTTTTTTTTTCCAGTGTTTTTCTTTCTGTATTTCTTTTTGGATGGTTTCTAATTCTATGTCTGAAAATTCAGTAATATTTTAATCTGCAGTATCTGACCCATTGCTGTTCCCAAAAGGGGCATTTTTCTTTTCAGACACTAGTAGTTTCATTCCTAGAAGTTTGTATTTGCATCTTTTATATATTTTCATGTCTCTAATTAACATGTTCAATCTTTCCTCTAACTTAGTAAGCATATCAAATGGTTACAGTAACTGTGCAGTATCATTGTCCACTAATCCCATCATCTGTATGATTTCTGGGGCAAATTCTATTGTGGGGTCTAATTCTTTTATCCTCCAGGAAGACCCATTGTAGATCTCCACGGTGCTGCTCATAGCTCCCTCTTTCCTGTGAATTCAAGCTGCCATGGCTTACCCAGACTTCCAGCTCTGTTTCCTCAACTCAGGGACATCTCTGGGCTCTACTTGGGTTCTCTTTGTTTGTGCTACAGCCTGGAAACTCTCCCAGTTAGGGAGCTGGGGCATTCCTAAGGCTCACCTCATTTCTTTCTTGTCTCTCAGTGACCCTTGTCCTTAATTTTCTGATGTTTGATTCCTTGAAAGTCACTCCTTTAATATATTTTGTCTGGCTTTTTTTTTTTAATTGTTTTAAGCAGAAGGGTAAGTCTGGTCACTGTTCTTCATCTTGGCTGGAAGTGGCTATCTCTATGTCATTCTTAACCACCCCTTAGAATTTCATAACAACCACCCCTACTATCACCACCAAAAGAAAAAAAAAAAAAGTCCTCTCAGAGCACTGAATAATGGTGAAGGACATAAATGTACACATAATTGATACTTAACCAATGTTACACAGGTAAATAAATGAAGTACTGGGGAAAGGATACTTCTGAGGAGAACTAAAAAAGGATGAAAAGAAGCAGAATCATGTTTGCTTTCTTCATACCACATGTTGGTGGGGATAACAGAAATAAACCTTCAGTTGTGCCATTTGTCAGGTATTGCTGGTTTAGAAAGCAACAGTGGCAGCTATAGATGCCAGTGAAATGAAGCATTACTATTTAGCAGAATGGGAACACTTCAATTTTTCATGGTAATATGTTCATAGGAATAAAAGAAAATATTATTTTAGCAGGTACTAAAAGAAGTGGGCTGAGATTTATAGTGTCTGCAGTGTAAAATATCTTTGGATTGAGATGTGCGGTTTGTGAAATAATGTCATAGCTCTTCAAAGACCAGTTTCTTGCTGCCCTGATCCCACCCTGAAATTGCTTCCTTCCGCACCAATGAAACCATGGATTGTGTGAATGTGGGCATGTTTGGGAGAGCCCAGTGTGTCAATGTAAAACTTCATTTTAGCTGTGTGTAATGAGGAATCCTGCAGCCTGAAAAAATGGGAGACCGCTGTGCCTACCAGCATTACTGTGAGCACGTTGTTCTCCACATAGAACTGGGGGCCGCTGTTAGTTTGAAAAGAAAAAAAAAAAGGAGGTGTAAACTAAGCCAACTTAGTATTATACAAATCTTGGGATACAAACTGCCCTGAACTTTTCTTTTAAATCCACTTAAATACCCAAAAAGCTTTAAGAAGGGATTTTAATGACTTAATATAAGAACTGTGCATAGAATTAGCATGTCTAGAATTTTTTTTTTCCTTTAAACTTTTGAATAAAGGATGACAGTTTTTGAGATTGAGTTATGTGGCTTATTGACATAAAAACCATGTATCACAGGGACCATTTTAGACAGTGGGAATATGGCTTTGTTTTTATCCCTCAGGGAGGAGGCTGCCTCTCCACTGACTTCCACAACACAGCCCAGGTCACCAAGGTGACAACTGAGAAGATGAGCTAAGACTGTGGTTTCTATATGGTGCATAAAAAATCCTGGAATCTATCCTGACATATTTTTCAAATCAAATTCTACATCATGTGAAAATTCTGTCTCTGTTATACCTAAGCAACATGATGTGGTTGCAAACATCTGATGAATCCCAAATTTTCATCCACTTCTCATTTGTTTGCTTTCATTAAGCTGTGCTATCCCATTGACCTCTCAACTTGCAAATATCCCTGGAGAGATATCATGCATCTCACAGTGAAAGTTATTATCAGATAATTTCCCCCCCCTCTTTCACAGAAAAGATTGTTCAAGATGAAAGGTCTGAATACCTTGGGAAAGGAAGGAATAATAGAAAGGGTTGCAGGAAAGGGAGACAGGATCCAAAGATGTACCTCCTGCCTTAGCATTTTGGTAAGGGGCAGCAATGCCTTTATTCATTTGTTTACTTATCCAATTATCAATCATTTACTGAGTGTAAACAATTTATTATTTTTTGCCCGCTTTCTTGCCGAAAAGGAACTTTTGTCTTATGGATTCATAGCACAAAGCCAGTTCTCCATGGAGACATGACATAGACTCCAAAGCTACAGAATAAGTTATAGGAAAAAAAAAAGACTGACCATAGTTCAAAGTACAAAGTGCTATATAAATGAATGTATCAGGTTATAGCAGGCACGGTTCAGAAGAAAGGAGAACTCTAGGAAAAACTGTAGGATTTAGTGAGGATGGCCCTAAGATTTCTAGTCTGGGCAAGTAAGAATCATCATAACTGAGATACAGAATACAGACAAAGGAGCACATCTGGGGAAAAATAATTAGTTCAATCTTGGAACCATCAAGTTTGTAGGCAACATCCTGTTGGTAGTTGGATATACTAGGCCTGGAGCTAAGAAGAGACATTTCTAAACTAGAGGTAGAGATTTTGAAGTTCTCGGTCTCTAAATGGTAGTTGGATATGTTGTTTGATGGGATTGACCAGGAAGATCAAATACACTGAAAAGAAGGTCATACAGTATGATAACTTTAATTGGCAACATAAGCAATGCAGAGAAAACTGAACTGGGAGGTAGGAGCACAGAAAGGCAAGAAAGAAACCAAGGGATGTGATATGACAGAAACCAAGAGAGGAGAAAATTTCTTGGAGGTGGGAGGGAATTGACAGTGGTGTCAAATGTTTTGGGTTAGTGCAGTCAATCTAGAAATTGGAAGTTAGAGGAAGAATCAAATAGATTCAGGAAGTCAGACTTCAGTGGGTTGAAGGGCGTATGTCAGGGAGAGAAGTGTAAATGCTAAATGCAGTCTCTGAAGGCAAGTTGTCTGTGAATCTATTAAGCCCCTCCAAAATGTGGTCTCTGGCCCAGAGATATACAGAAAGATATATAACAGAGATATACACAAAAATGTATACATATGAATGCTAATCACAGCATTATTTATAATGATAAAAAATTGGAAATACCCTTGATGTTCAGTTATAAGGCACTAGTTAGGTAATTCATGATTCAGTCATAGGATGAAAAAAATTCCTCCCCTAAAGTTATATTGAAGGAAATACATACACAGAAAAAAAAAAGCTTATATAGTATGTTTTCTAAGACTTAAGCATTCATTTTTTTAATTTTGGGGAAAGTCATTAAAAATTCCACCTACATCCAAACTAAGCCTGGCTATGAAAGCAGGGCAGAGATAAGTGGAAGGATCAGTCAAGGAATGTTTTGTTTCCTTCATCTTCCTTTCTCTATCCTCCTTCTTACTCTTTAACTGGAGACACCAGAACATGCTTATTAGCTTAGAGGAAGGGGACAGTAGAGAAAGGCTTACAGTACTGAGGATTGGGCATGGATGGGTTAGGGACGAATAAGTGGGAAAGCAAGATTCACCTGAAGTTGGAAGAAAATTAGATCCAGTAAAGAGATGAAGAGTGTAATGTTAAGCAAGAATGAAGATGGGCGGGGAAGGAGCTAATTGGTGGGGATATATAAAAGCATGTAGGTGGGGGACAGGAGACAGAAAGTTTGAGAAATGTTCTCAAGGAGCTTTACTTTTCCTGTGAAAGTAAAAGCTAGATCATCCATCTGCAGAATGTAAATGGGGCATTGCAGGACTGAAGACTTTTGAGAAAGGCTGAAGTTTAGGAATAGGACCATTTGTAAGGGATGGGAAATGACACAGCAGTCTTATGAATGAAAACTTACAGTGCATGCCTTGTTTCCTTTCATGTCAATTCCATGATAAGACAAAAAAAAGGGGAGTAGAGCGTTAATGTGTTCATGATAGGAATTTACCTGCACAACTGCGTGAGTGAATAAGGGCCCATCTCTCTAGCCCATCACCATCATTAATGTGCGTTTATTAAATTGTGGTGACCAAGGCACTGAAGAGATGGCAAAAATGATGAGATATACGGTGCCCATCCTTACGGAACTTACATCTGGTTGGGGAGATGAATCATAGCCACTTGAAAAGTTAACTACATTATAAGGTAATTTTTTCGTAAGTGATGAAAGTGGCATAAGGAATCAGAGAAATGATTGATCACTTACAGCTGGAGTAGTCAAGGAAGATTTCATATTATTCTTACATTGCCTTTGTGTATTTATTTATTTCTCCTTTCCAATAGAGTACGCACTGCCATATTCATCTTCAACTTCATCACATTTTTTAGTACATGACAAGCACTCAATAACCATTGCTGAATGAATGGACTAATGAATAAACGAATAAACAAGTCAAGTAAGATTTGAATGGGCAGAGGGGTAGAAATTCATTTTAGTGGGGGTATGCTAGCATATAAAAATGTACAAGGAGAAAAGAAAAAAGGAAACAAGAAAATAGCATTTACTGTGTAATTATATGCCAGGCCTTGTTATATATGCCTTTACTTATGATTTAGGCTCATTTCATTGTCATGATAATGTTGTAAAATGTATATAAATAGCCTCACTTTGAAGGATGAAAAAGTTTCAGAGAGATTAGGGGACTTGCTTGTGTAGTGAATAAATGTCAGCTTTGGGACTGGAACCTCTGAACACAAGCTGGGACTTGGGCAGTGGAGAGGTGGGTTTTTATATACTCCCTTGTGAGGATGTGGCTCTCTCCAGTTTGATTATTTTTAAATTTTTGTAACTACTAGTTCTGTTTCAGCTCAGCCTGTCATAGATGGCCTGAGTTCCCACTGTTTGAGTTGTCAAGGCAAAGGGAAGCCTTCAATATGGCAAAGAAACCCTTGGTGGCTTGGCCCTGGCTTGTCTCCCCTGGTAACTCATTCTCAGTAACTGTCCCTATTCACCAATATGAGTATGAGTGCTCCTGATGTCCTGAACTCTGCTCATTCACTCACCCTTCTCCACCTTCCCTCACGCTGTTTTCTTAGTCCCAAGTGCTCTTCCTCATCTCCGTACCTGTTCATCTCTCAAAATTTAACTCCATGGCCACTTCTTCTTTTTCTGACTTGCAAATAGTATTGGTTGGCAGATATAGATATAAATATAGATAAATACTAATAAAGCCAAAAATATAGGTATTTTTGGCTTTATTAGTTTTCCTCACGTTCTCTTGGCTTTTTCCTACAAATAGCGATGTTAAGCGATTCTTGTCTTCTGTCTCCTCCCCGAGAGAGACCCCTGGCCAGCTGAATATGTCTATAGCTACAGGGGGCCTCTGTACTGCAATAGTATGAAACACAAAGGAAACTTGTGCACTTATCCCTAAGGCTATGACTCTGAGATTTTGTACCCTCTGTAACTATGGAATGTCCTCCCTTAGTTCCTTGAGATAAAGAAAAAAGAATCGAAGTTAGGCATACATGCATTGATTTATTCAGAGCCTGTAAAATTGTTCACTTTTCTCAAGTTCTAGAATTCCCAAACCATTCTATCTACCTTCTCTTCTGCCCCTATTATATTTCTATCCATTTTGGGGGTATCTCCTGAGCTACTTCAGAGAAGTAGAGAGGATGCTTCCTCAGGCTCTGCCCAGAGGGTGAAGTCAGTACGCAACCATGCAGGCCTCCTCCAGAAAGCCTTTGAATTTCAGAGGCTGAAAGGAAATGCTAGTGCCCTGAGTTAGGCTGTCTCTCAGGAATAGCATGAACTAACACCCTTGTCTAGCTCTAGAGATTAATTAGCACTGTTCTAAAATAAATTCCTTAGAAGAATTTTGCTTCTCTGCAACGGGAAGCCATTTTGAAATTTGGACTAATTTGCTCTTAAGTGAGACTAAGGATGATCTCCTCCTAGAGAGTCATCTCCTGGAAGTAGCTGATACAAGAAAGCCCAGCACCACTCCTACTAGGGCTATGAATATGCCCCTAAGGCATGCAGAGGGCGTGGCAAATGTGGTCTTCATCATAAGCTCTACTTAGGGTGAAGTGTTCCATGTGGTGGTGGTAATGGAGATTAGGGTTGATACACAGTTAAACCTGACTCAAGTTCAAAATATTTAGACAGCCCTGTTGGCATCCACTGGGTAGAAAGCCAGGAAGGGAAAGAGGACTCTTCCAGGAAATCTTAGGAAAGTCTTTGTTGATCCACTTCTCTATAGTTAGAAGGCAGCTAGAAGAGTAAAGCAGCCACTAGGCACCCACAGAGCACCAAGAAGTCCACGAAGATTCCCAGATTGTCCAATCCTCCTTCCGATCTTCCATCTCTCCCTCATTAGTGCTGAGAAACTCCCCAAGGGACCCTACTCTGCAGCACTCCTGCCATCTTGCTCTAGTAAAGTGGTATCACAGAACAATTTTAGACTACCTCCTCATTAAGTTTGACAAAATGTGATAAAATTTTTGCTTCTTATCAAAGAGAACAAATTTTGTCTTCCAACAGGTATACAGGCTAAATAAGGATGTGCACCTAAGGATGTTATGACTAGAGGTGGGAAGGACAGGATGCGGGAAGGTATATTAGGTACACTAGGAGACCAGTGCCATAAAGGATCAAAATTACATCTTAAAGTGTTCATTAATATGGTGACTAAGATTCCTAAAATCTCTGTATATTAATAACAACTAAAACACATAAGTAACTTAAATAAATATCTAACCTTTTTGTTAAAAGTCCAAGTTTTTTGTTTTGTTTTTGTTTTATTTTGTTTCTTTTTGAGTTTAGATAAGGAAATTTTAGGCATCCTGGAAACCCTTTTCTATTTAAAATATATTCTCTAAATTACAGGAAGTGCAGTGACTAAAGAGAAGGGGGATTATCCAAGTTTCTAAGAGCACTAAAGATAGAAACAAAAGCAAAAACTCAAACATCATTTTGGCTACACATTTGTATACAATTAAGGTTATTTAAGATAAATTCTTAGATGTGACTTTGCTGTGTTAAAGTATATAAAAACCTTATAGCTGTTACCATTATAATGCAGTTCCAGATTCTCAAGCTTAATTCATTTTCACAGACTTATTTAACACACTAAAATTTAACACACTTATTGAGTCCCTTCCATTAATTGTGGTTCAAAGGACCACTTTAAGGCTGGAGGCAAAAAAGTAAATAGAATGTAGTTAGTCCCTACTCTGAAGGAGCGCCTAATGGAATGGAGGAGGCCGACAAGTAAGTCAATCGTGACAAAAGAGCCAGAGAATGTATCAGGTATGTGAGTAGTTAAGAAGGCAGTGACTCCTTATGCCTAAAGGTCTTGAGAAAACCTACTCAGATAAAGTGACATTTTAGTGAGGACCTTGAAGGATAAGTCGACGTTCACCTGGTGGGGAATAACTTAGCAGAGGGATTCCAGAGTCACCATGAAAGAACAATGGTACCGAGGACCTGATGTGGCTGCATGTGGGGGTTCTGGTGGAGTGGAGTGAGAAGACAGAGTTGGAAAAGCAAATTTGAGTCAGAATGCATCTTTTGTTCTTTTGACTTGGGGGGAATCTTAAGAAGACATTCAAGCAGAGGAGGGACACTCTCATATGTTTGTTTGGAGTAACACCTCTGTTGGCAGCGTTGTGACTAGAGAGAGGAGGTAAGAAGGTATACTAGGAGGTTATGGTCATAAAAAATCAGAAATAAGACAGAAGGGTGGGGAAGAAGGGATGAACCTATTTGATACCTTTGAGTGAAGTAGTGAGATTTGGTAACCGCTCAGTGTAGGATAATGGTAAAGAAAAGAAGGGTTGAAGTCACTTGGAGATTTGGTTTAGGTGACTGGATGGATGATTATGATGACAATTACGAGAATAGTGTGCATAGCCTTGAATGTACTGAGTCTGAAGTAGGTAAAAATGCCCAGGTAGAAACACCTCCCAGAAACAACTGGAAGAATATACGTGGATCAGGAGGATAAATACTTGCAAAGGTGAAGGTGTTTGCTTTGAAGCAAACACATGACAATTAAAATTGAATATGGGGGTAAAATTCCTCAGGGGTACCTAGTAGGGATGAATGGAAAAAAATGCTTTAAAATATCAAATTTAGTGAACATTTGAGAGGAGGAGAGCCGATGAATTAGAGTCAGAAAGGTAAGAGAACTAGCAGAAAGTTGTGTGGAAATGTTAAGGGAGGAAAGAGTTTGAAGAGGAAGAGTTTGGTGAAAACCACCTATGCTATAAATAGGGGAAATACAAATGAGTTGCACCTAATGATTGTCTTAGTCGGTGTTCTCCAGAAACACAGAACTACTAGGATATATATAAAGATATTTGTAAACATAAATAAATAAATATAAAACATTTATATATAAATAAGTATGAAGAAATATGTTATATTGAATTGGTTGATGCAGCTATAGAGGCTGAGAAGTACTAAGATGAGTAGTTAGCAAGCTGGAGACCCAGGCCAGCTGATGGTATAGATCCAGTCTGAGTCTGAAGGCAGGAGAAGATGGATGTCCCAGTTCAAAGTCAGTCAGGCAGAGAAAGAGAGGGAGTTCTTTCTTACTGGGCCTTTTTGTTCTATTCAGGCCTTGGATGAGGCCCAGCCACTGGGGGAGGGCAATCTGCTTTACTCTCAGCCTACCAATTCAGATGTTAATCTCATCCAGAAACGACCTCACAGACATACCCAGGATAATGTTGAACCAAATATCCAGACACCTCATGGCCCAGGCAAGTCGTTACATAAATTAACTATCACAGCAGTGAAAAATAACTAGTGACTAGCGAACTTACAAGAGGAATTCTGGTTGAGTGGCTCTAGTGATATCTAGATATCAAAGGATTGAGAAATAAACAGCGGAGTGTGTACTTCTCATCCAAGAAAGTTAGCTGATGGACAAGGAAGAAAAGAGAGAAAGCAATAAATTCAAGAGGAACATAAGTTAAGAAGGAGATTTTTTTTTTTCTTAAGGTGAAGGAAATTTGAGTGTATTTAATATTTATTGGCTGAGACAGGCACTTGTGAAGAGCAAATGATTGAAGTGACACATGAAAAGAAGAAATAATTGATAGGGCAGAATATTGAGAAAGGCCAGAAAGAATAAGGTTTAAATGCAAATATTTAGAAAATAAAGCAACCCAATGATGATGATGATAATAATAATAATATAAAGTGAGAAACACGTTCCATTGCTCAAGTACTAGGTTTAGGCTTTAAACATTCAGAGATGTGAAAGATTGAGAGAGAGTTATATCCCAATACATGTTCCATGCATTTATGCAAGAAAATAGATACTATCAAGTGATTACAAACACAGGTGGTAGGATTTTTGTTTTCAACTGCCCCAGGGTGTGAAACCTGATCATTATAAAGGTATCAGGAACACTATCTTGAATTGCTATCTAAAGCCCCTGCCTAATTCACCTGGCTACAATCTCAAACAGATATCAAGTCAAAGAAGCTACTAAGCTCAGAGAAGAAATGTCACAGAAAAATCTTGAAGTGTTAGAGATTTTTCAAGAATGACATAATTATCTTCCGTAGCATTCAACCCCAGAATGGAAGTGAAATGAGAGATTACTCTGAACAGATGCAGAATGTCATCGTTACGCAGGATTGAACAACACTGACTGACTGACTGACAGGAAGCTTTAGCCAATAGGACACTCTGTTCTATTCATCACTGTCTTCCAGGGCTTGGCACCTAGAAGGCATTTAATAAATATTGGTTGAATGAGTGAATGAGAATGTTGTGATCTTAGAAACGTGTTTGAAGTCTTCACTTAAATTGGATTTCAACATACAAAGAAAATTCTTCAAACGCCAAATTCCTAGGCATCTTTGGAACTCTGAAGCAAAACTCTTCTTCAACACCTAAGACCAAAAGGTCCTGAAGGTGCAAGGTGAGATGCAAGCCTGTGGAAACAAAGTTTGCCTGATACATGGCTCGACGGAAGAGAAGTGAGGTGTAGTGGAGGCTCTGGTGGCCTGTCCAGTTACCCTGAAGACTGAGGCATGCCTGTCCTAACACGTGGGAACCTTGGTGGCTGACAGCTCTTAGCTGAGGGACCCTCAGGAAAGAGAGAGCTATTTAGCCTAAGGCCCCACTGCTTCTCCAGGAGCAGCCCACGTTCACTGACTGGGGCAGTGGTGGTGGTGATCAAGCACCCCTGCCCCTAGCCTCAAGGTGAGACAACTCTGAATGGCTATCCCAGCTCTAGAGCTTTCCCTAGGATTGCCTGAGGCCTGTGTTTTGCCACAGTTCCATTCTTTGCTCTACCCAGTTGGTTCACTCCTTCTCAGCCATTGGTCCCCATGAACACAACCTATCAACCTCGTGCATGCAGTTCTCTGTCAGAGTTGGCCTGCTGTGGAGCCTGACTGGATACATTCTGTGCCACTTTATGCTTCTGGATAGATAAGAGGGCTCTCTTTGAAGAGCTAAAAGATTCCAGGGAGAACTGGGCTAAGGGCCCCGGTTCTGGTTCAGTGCTAGACTCCCAGGTGTTCAGAAAAATTAAAAATGGAGGCCAGAGAATCTGGGAGGGCTGGTTTGGCTCACATGGGTCTGAATGAGTGTCCTTGCCTTCTTATGTAGAGAAGGTCAATTCCTCACTCTTGTAGCGCACAACGGCTCGAAGCTATACATCAGTGCCATTCAGCACCAGAATATGCTTTGCTAGGGTTCTTGTTTCCTTATCCCAGCTCCTCCAAAGGTTATTCCCCTTTTGTTTTGGTTGTTCTTAGCAGTTAGAATTAATTTCTTTATTCTTACGAGAGCTCTAATTCTGAGCGAATAAGCAGCTCCTCTTTCTGACCCAGGAGAAAACTAAAACTCTTTAATTTCTTATCTTCACTAGAGTCTCTTCCCAAGACTAGAGCCAAATCTAGGTATTTCCTGAGACTCTTAGAACACCTTAATTTTGAATCTCTTTATTCTTTCACTTGGTTGCTTATTATAATGTTAAGACATTTAAAGATGGTTTCCATTTAATTTTAAGTATTGGTAATATTTATTTAGCACTTATTTATTTGTGTAGCATTTCTATTTAAAATAAAACACATACAGAAAATCACACAAAAATATGTAGATTAGTGAGCTATGGAATAGGACTTTTCCAGCTCACAAGAAACCCCTCCATGTACCCCAACCCAATCTCAGCATTCCTTCTCCCCAAACTAGTCACCATCTTGAGTCTATAATAATAGCTTCTTTGCATTACTTTATAGTTTTCTCAAAAAGTAATGCATCTCTAAACTGTAATTTTGTCTTGCCTATTTTTCAAATGTAGGCCCTTTAAATCTTTTTTAATCTGCAGTTCCCCTTCCATCCCTTTCTTTTTCTCACAAATTCTCTGTTGGAGAACCTGAGGCCTCAGATCTGCAGTTTCTCATGGTCTAGATTTTTCCCTTTAACATTTCCTTCTCTCCTCTGTAGTCCCTACAAATTGGCAGCTGGATCCAGATACTTGGCCAGACTTGTGTTTGATCCCTTTTGCAAAGAAAGGAATTTTAGTCCCATTTCATCATTCAAATGTCTTTATTGAAGCTCAGATTGCCCTGTATTTGACTAGTAGGATCCTCTACATGTGGCTTCTGAGTCCTTTTAACTGGCTCCTTGATAACTTCCTTGTTATTTGGTATAACAAGGTTTCCAGGCTCATTTTGTTGATGTACAGTCCCAGACATGGAAATAGTTATTTCTCTAGGAAGCATTGGGTGGTGTGGGGTGATGTGGCGGTGGTGGTGATAGGACTTCAAAACCACAGTGTGTTTGCTGGGAACGGTGCTTGTTTCCAGATCTCCTCAGTGGACAGAGTTACTTTATGAGATCCTATCCATAGGCTTGATTTAGATTCAGGATTTTTTTTTTTTTTTTACTAAACTTCTGTATTACATTTCTATTTTTTTCTTCCATACCAAAAATCTTAGTTCTTGAGGACACAAGGGATGACAGAATCAGAATACCGCACTGTTGTTCATTTGCGCAGTTCCAATATTATATACACAAATACTGCCAATATGATCCCTGAAAGTAACTAAAATGTTTTTTCATATACTTTCTTCATCTCACATTAATTTTAATAGCTGTATTATATCTGCATTGCCTAAGAATGTAGCCATTAATCCTATACTTTCCCCTTTTAATGCTCATTTGATCTTAGTTCTGTAAGAACTATATATTTTATATATTTAGTCCTTACCATCAGCCCTTGTGTCTATGTCTTTCTAGTGATTTTCATTCTCATTTATAGTATATTCTGACGACCATTTACAATATATTCCTCAGGAAGGGCTCATGGGAATAACATTCCTTGAATTCTTACATGTTGATAGCAGTTTGTTTATGCTCTTCATAGCTGTAAGTCAGTTTTGCTGGATAAAAAAATCTTTTTCTTTGTGTTTCCTTTAGACATTCCTTGAGTATGTTAATTAGGTTGCTGTATATTTTTTTCTATCATAAAACATTGCTGTTGTAAAGTATGATGGTAGCTTAATTTTTTTCCCTTACAAATCACTTACCTTTCCCTTAGATGCTCAAATAATTTTTTTTCTCTTTAAAACCATATGCATTTTTTAGGATATGCTTTGGCATTGGTCATTCTGAGTTGATACACACAGGTGGGTAGTGTGCTCTTCCAATACATTTTCTCAGTTCTTTTTTAATTTCAGGGGAGTTTTCTTGAACTATTATTTTAGTGTCTGTTCTCTTCCTTGCTTTGGTTTTCTTCCTTGGGAATTTCTGTATTATGGAATTTGAATCTTCTTTGCCTGTCTTTCCCTGTTACCTTCTTTTTAATCCTTTTTATCTCTTTATTTCTTTTTGATTTTTAAAATCTTTGTACTTTTCACCTTCTATTTTCTGGAGTCGTATTTTGTGCTTATTTGCTTTTGTGTTTCTTCTAATGTAGTCTTCATTTCTGAAATGTCTTTTCATTAATTTATAATTCTTTCCTATGCTCTGTCACCTCATTTCCGAGTTTTTCTAATTCTGATTTATATTGTTCTTATACATCGTGCATCATTTCTTAATGCTTTAGCTCATTTTGAAATAGGTTACAGTTTTGATCTGTCCCTGTCTTTCTGATATGCTTTTATTATCTGTAGTGATGTTATTCTGCTCTTTATTCTCTTTTATCTTATAATAACTTTGCATAGGACTTGACTTCGATACTTTTCTGCTGCTCATTTTTATATGAAATCAGATTTCTGAAATTTTAGAGGCCTGGTTCAGAATAGCTTTTCTAACTTCACAGAGTTTCCTCTTTTGTTGTTTTCCAGAACTTCTGTTTCTGAAATTTTAAAGGCCTGGTTCAGGGTAGCTTTTCTAACTCAAGAGAGTTCCCTTTTCTGTTGTTTTCTAAGACTTCCAAGTCTTTTTCAAAGCTTCTGTTTTCCTTCTGCACTTTGATTTGTATCTTTGCTTTCTTGTCTCTATTGGGCCTATTCTGTTCAATTTTTATTGCATTCCAGCAATTTCTCTGTAGTGCAGAGCCCTTTCCCAAAAGGAAGCCTTGTCCTGGAAGAAAGCTTGAGAATCCTCTTTGCACTCACCCCTTACTGGATTAGCTAAAACCTTGGATTCAGTGGCTATTGCCAAATGGGTACATGGTGCTTTGTCTTTGTTTCTCTCTACTTTCTTCTGCACAGACCCTGATAGTAGGCTTACTGGTGTTGTGGCTGTGGTAGTTTATCCTCACTGGCCGGTATTCTGAGGTTTATAAAGAAATCTAATTATCTAGTTCATTGTAAATGTTGACCATGCATTTTGGTTTGCTATTTAATTGACTTATGTGTCTTAATGTAGAAAAAATATAAATGTAATATAATATAAAGAAAAATATACCATGTCCACTGATGTGGGAAACAAAGGCAGAAGAAAAATAGTTAAAATTTATAAAAATTATTAAATTTCCTCACTACCTACAGCCCATTGACAAGTCCTTGAAACAGTGACATCCCTCTAGGGGCTCAACTGCTTCAACGTTAATACTTTGCTAAGGGTAAAAGATAATCCTAGACTAAGGCCCCCCAAGATCCTGTAAGTCTACTTTAATGTGTAAAAAATTGCTTTGGAAATTTCCTTTATATCTAACCCCCTCCAAGATATGTGTTGGCAATCATCCCCTAAGCATATGGTCCACCAAAATACATCTGAAGGGTCTCATGACTGAAGTTTTACTAGATGGTAATAAATGACTTTTTCCCAACAATAGATAGCCCTCTCAAGGTCCTGAAACCTTGCTTCCAGAATTCCTTAGAGACTTATGCTATCCCTAACCCCCTCCCAACTTGAAAGCATATAATGGACCACTCCTCATGACCCTGGTGCAACGCTTTCTGCACAAGGGTCCTGTCCCCGTGCTTTACTAAAATCACTTTTTGCACAAAAGACTCTCAAAAATTTTTTTCTTGGCCTTCAACTTCGAGCCCTAACATCATCTTTCCTACATCATCCACCATCATCTACTCCCTAGCACTAAGTATTTGCCAAGCACTCTATATATTGACTTATTCAATTTTCAGGATGTCCCAGTGGGGTAGGAATAATTATTTTTCTTATTTCACACATAAGAAAACTCAGACTGGGGGCGCCTGGGTGGCTCAGTGGGTTAAGCCTCTGCCTTCAGCTCAGGTCATGATGTTGGGGTCCTGGGATCAAGTCCCGTGTTGGGCTCTCTGCTCGGCTGGGAGCCTGCTTCCCCCACCCCTCCCTGCCTGCCTCTCTGCCTACTGTGATCTCTCTCTGTCAAATAAATAAATAAAATCTTAAAAAAATAAAGAAAACTCAGGCTGAAGGAGTCAAAGGGTTTGTTAAGATCACCTGGCCAGTAACTGATAGTGCTAGAATTTGGACCTATGTCTGTTTGATCCCTATGTCTGCTAACATTTTTTGTAAAAAATATTTTTAGATTGGTTCTTTAAAATTTAAAACATACATTTCCATAGACTGTTTTCCTAATGAAGTGGTTGTAATTAATTGTTAAGAAAATATTTGCAACTTTTTTTTTTTGAGCAACAATAATTTATAAAATTTAATTCTACAGTCATGCAATTGTATCTACATAGGCAGGAAGAACTAACATTTGTTGGTCGATTCAAATAGCGTTAAAACCTCCTTACGGTTGGTCTATGAAATTCGTATCATTCCCATTATACTAAAGAGGAAGCAGGCTCAGAGAGGACAACAGGACCTTAGGTAAAGCAAAATTACTTCCCTTGAACCTTAATCTTCATCCTCCAAATCCCAGGGTTATTCCCCAAATGCCGTAGAAGTTCAGCATAGAAGTATATAATGCTTCCTCTTCACTATATTTTTCCCTCTCCATTTCTTCAGTCCCCAATATCTCCATATATTTCCCTAGTTCCATCACAGCTCCTCGTTTTCACATTTCTGCCCAAAGAGGAATTGGGTAGTTCACCTTAGTTATCTTTGATCTCATAGTTTTGGTGTTTATTTATGCCCATTAGCTATTCTTAGTACATTCAAAATCCAAGTCAAGTTTAATTCTAGAATTATTCTTTAAATCTAAGCTACATGGAGTCCTGTTAAACTTAAGAACATGATCTGTGGGGTGCCTGAGTGGCTCAGTGGGTCAAGCCTCTGCCTTCAGCCCAGGTCATGATCTCAGGGTCCTGGGATGGAGACCTGCATCGGCTCTCTGCTCAGCAGGGAGCCTCCTTCCCCCTCTCTCTGCCTGCTACTATGCCTACTTGTGATCTCTTTCCCTCTGTCAAATAAATAAATAAAATCTTTAAAAAAAAAAAAAAGAAGGACATGATTTGTATTAGGTGTTGAGGTGGCAGTCAGTTATTTTGGAAGGGAAATAACTTCAGAGGCAGAAAAACCTGGGTTTATGACTTATAAATGGTATGATATTTTAAAGATACTATATTTCAGCTTTCTTAAATATAGTATCCATAGACCGTTAATGGAGGTAATAGCTACCACATAGTTTTATGAAGATTAAATAAAAAATCATGTCTAAAATATTAAACAGTAATTGGTACATGGAAAGTCATTAGAAACATTATTTTTCTTCTAATTTGTTGTTGTTGTTGTACATCCATGAAGTCTTAACATCTATAATCAACACAATCAATAAATTCAGATCACCTGATGTCTTAATCTAGCATTTTAACAATTGATGTTCACCAAATGACACAGCAGCACCACTAATTCCTGGAGGATATTTCAAATGAAAGGAAAATTTACATGTGTGTTTTACAACAATCTTCCTTTTAAAACTTCATGTGGCAGTGTTAGCCTTCTGGTCAAATCAGAACAACGTGCATATTTTGTTGGGCCTGACAGTGGAAAATGTGCATCTTTAAGCATAAGAATGGGATGATCTTTTTCTTTTGTGCACATCCCCAAATTTCTCTAATGAGTATATATTATGTTCAAATTGAAGACCCTGACACACTTTATTTTAAAAATCGAAATGAGCGTAGTTGAAAATTCCTTGGCTAGTCTCAAAAGTTTACTTAACCCATGATGTACCTGAAATACAGTGCAAATATGTGTATACATGTATTTGTAAATATATAAATATATATACATACACATATTTGATTAAAGCAACAAATCATGCATCTGCAATATTAAGTTTTAGCATAATTATTTAGATGCATAAGGGTCAAAGATATAAGGTTTGTGTTCAGAGAAACATCAGTTTGAATTCTAAATCTTTATCTTATTTGAGTTACCTTGGTCAAATTTTTAAGCCCATTCAAAATTCAGTTTCCTTTTTTTTTTTTTTAAAGATTTATTTATTTATTTGACACACAGAGAGAGAAACGGTAAGAGAGGAAACACAAGGAGGCAGAGTGGGAGAGGGAGAAGAAGGCTTCCTGCCAAGCAGGGAGCATGATGCAGGGCTCGATCCCAGGACCCAAGCCCAAGGCAGATGTTTAACAACTGAGCTACACAGGTGCCCCCAAATTCAGTTTCCTTATATGTAAAATGGGGATCATTTCCTATAGTTGTTCTGAATATAAAATGATGTAATGTACAGGAAGCAAAGCAATCATGAGTGCCCAGAAAGAAAGAGCACTCACTAAATATGAATAGTTGTTAACACAAAAAAAAACAATAAATAAATTAGGCTTGGTTAAGGGAAGTAGAGGGAGGATTATAGCCATCCTGAAAATAAGTTTTGTATCGTATCAAGCTTTTAGAAATAGATGGATTTCTTGTTTGTTTTAGAGGGGAGGATTTTTAGTTATCAAAGATCAATGAATGCCTTTAAAAGATTTTCTCACAACTGGGAGAAACAAGAGTTTAAACAAGTAGCCTTAGCGTAGGTGGTCCAGTGTAGACTTACATGTTCATACACAACATAAAAAGCATATACAGTCGAGATTTTTGATGTGTAGGGGCCAAGGGCAGCCTGCCCCAAGATGGGCCATTTGGCATGAACATTATATTGAGTGGAAAGTACAGAAACAAGAAGTACAAAAGTACAAAATCCAGAAATTGCAGGGAACTGCTTGAATTTACATTGAAATTTAAATTACAAAATTTAAATTTTTAAATTCAATTTTAAATTTGAATTACATTAATACTCAACTGCTTAAATTTACATTGAAAAGAGAGTTTGTACCAGGAAGAGAGCTATTAACAGAGAGCCTTTACCTAAGAAGCTTATCTGCACAATGGGGTAATCTTTGCTTTTATAAACATCTCCTTTCACCTTCTTGCTAATGAGCTTTCTCCCCTTTGTAATCTTAGACCCTACCCCTCTCCTTAGCTCATATAGGCATCATATTGCCTCCTTGTCTTTAGAATTTCCATGCCTGTGTGGATTCCCTCTTTGTATACCTATTAAATGTGACTTTCCTCTTATTTTGTCTCATGTCAATTTGATTCTAAATTCAGCTAGAAGGACCTTAAAGGGAAGAAGATTTCTTCCTCCCAACAGATGTCACTTGGAAATTGACTTCCTGTAATGTTGTGGGGCCAAATTGGAAATTGACCCACTGGACCAGTATGTACTTGACAGAAAACTTTGTCAGGCCTCCCCAGGACATGATTTGGAAAGCCATTTGTAGCACTGATAATTTAAACAAATTGTACTGAAGTGGTAACTTGAAATATGCATTGGTGAGAATTGTTGGAATATTCACCTGCAATGAGTTTAACTGGATATAAAAGTGTGGTTCTTTTTGGGTAAGGTAATACACCCTACCTTTCCCCAGTACGTTTGTTATTTTGTGACATTTGCTGTAGAGATAATAGAAGTATTTAATTTTACTGACCAGAATATAAGATTTGAAATGTATACATGTGAGGGCTCCTTCTTTAATTTATGACAGTAACATCATTTGCTCAAGGATAAGATGCCTGTTAACACACAGAGGCCAACACAGAGGTCATTTTCCGTGTCCAGACCTGGAAAGGATAGAGAAAGTTTGGGTATAGTGCATGTATTGCAAAAGAAATCACATAGTACCTCAGGCAGTGTTGCCAGTTGAGGTGCATTCCTGCTGATTAGTGATTGCATCTGTGTACCTGCCTTCCTGGCTCAGCTCTTCCCCCACTTCTCTCCTCAAAACTACCTGGGAAGTCCAGTAGTGTTGACGATAAACATGGGTGAGAGCCAATGGGCAGTTGCCTCCAGTGCCTTCTATGAAAGAAAATCATAATGTGAAAAGAATCTGTTAGCTGATATTAACTGTAAAACACCTGCTACAAATGTTAGTTGTGATAAATACATAACAGATGATATTCAGCTCCAAGAATCTAGACAATTCTTTTCATGTTCCCAGTTCTTAGCAAAAGTGCATTTCTTAGCCACTAGTTGTTTTTATTTTCTGATAGATATTTTGTGAACTTTGAAACAGATGTCAGGAAGGAAGACTCCTCTGCCCTTCAAGGTCCTTCTAGCTGGATTTAAAATCAAATTGGCATGAGGCAGATGAAAGGAGAAAGTCAAATTTAATAAGTGTACATATCAGAAATCCACACAAACCCAGAAATCCTAAAGACAATGAGGCCACAGGAAACTTATATGAATTAAGTAGAAGGGGAGGGGGGCTGAGGATACAAAGGGGAAGAAGACCATTAGCAGGAAGGTGGAAGGAGATGTTTAGAAAACAAGGTTGCTCCATTATGCCTTTAGTTCCTTAGGTAAAGGCGGGGGTAGGGAGGATATATCTGTTAATACTTCTCTTCCTGGTATAGGCTCTCCTTTCCAATGTAAATTTAGGCAGTTGAGGACCAGGAAGAGAGCTTTTCCTGCAACTTCTGGGTTTTGATTAATTTCAACTCAAAATAATGTTCATGCCAAAGTGGCCCATCTTGGGGCAGCCTACCCTTGACCCCTACACAAATAATGATTCACTCTTTATTTTGGTCACTAGGAAGTCGCATTTGTAGTCCATCTCACAAATCCTACAATGACTAAGCTCTAAAAACATGAACTTTTAGGTAGTCAGTTATCTGGGGAACAGGGATCTATCTCTAGATATTTCTGTCTTCATTTTCCCTTTATCATGATTTCCTCATTTATCATTTATTCCCTAGTATATATGCATTTCTGTCAGTCATTTCAAATCCTGTTTGAATCTAGTTAAATTAGATCCATGCCTAACATTTTCCAATCCAGAACAAGAGTTCATAAGGAGGCCTACATTCTTTCACATTGTTTGATCCAGTAATGAAATCCTCGCTTCTTAAAGAAGATAAAGTTGCAAGGATTTCATATGGTCTGTTCCATTTATTGTCTTTTGAAGAAAAAAAAAAAAACTTTCTTGCTCATTTACTTGTTATGATCAGTAATTACATCTTTATCAAATAAAGAATTTGTAGGCTCCTGTTTCTGAATTCTATGTGTGGTGTAATATAGTTTTTAAAAATTCTGTCTTGACTTAGGTTTGAAGCCCTGGCTAGAGGCTGGTTGTTTCCCCTCTTGAGGAGCTAAGTTCACACTCACAACCACCTGCTTTATATGGGTTGGGCATACCTGAGGACGGTATATACCTGCTTTAATTACCCGAGGGCCAAATGCTTAACAACCAGAGACAGCCAGCCCACTTGCCCACAGCCTGAAGAATTTATTCAAATGAGTGAATCCCAAACCTGCTTACTCTGCCTCATGCTTTCCTTCCCACAGAAACCACAATAAAGGTGCTTGTTCCCCACATCCTTCTTCTGTCTCATGATTGACCTGGTTGCTTCCCTTTTGTGGTCCTTTGTGGCCTGCTGTGTTCTCCTCAGGGAAATGTGCAACCAAACTGTAAGCTCTTTTCAGTTTCTCTCTCTTGATCTGCATCTGGTCTGACTGTATCTCCCTCAAGGTGATATGGTTAAACCAGTGAGTGATACTTAACAGATGTCTATTCACTTTCATTGTTCCTGGTTTTTAAAATTTTAACAGTCCACTCTTTAAAGATTTTCTATTTATGTTTTTAGGTTTTTTGTTTTGTTTTGTAAGATTTGCTTTGGTATTTTCTATCATTCTTTCGATTAATTTAAAAGATTAAAAAAATGTAATCCCCATAAAGTACACTGCAATATATTTTTGTCAAAAAAATGTAAATTCAAATGTATGTATAAAACAAACGATTAAAACTTTTTTCATATGTGCTTGCAAAAAAAGTTATAGTCTCCTAAAATATTAAAAATCTATTAAAATTAAAAGGCAAAATACAAATTATAATGAATGGATATCAAAATTTAAAATATTATTTAGTAGTGCTGACATTTTAAATTTAATTTTTAAGATACTTAATTAAATCTTGTTAAATATTTTTAGGCAGAACTATTCACAATCTGAGAGTTCAGTATCCATCAGGTTGCAAATGTAATGAAGCAGTGTCATGTTCCATGTGTGTAATGTCTAGCCTAGGGGTTCTCGACTGGGGAGATTTGACAATGTCTGCAGACATTTTTGATTGTCACGAGTAGGGCTGGGGAGAAACTCTTGGCTCCTAGTGGATAGAAACCGGCAATGCTACCAAATCTATGTATCTCTCAGTGTCCAGGGGGGCACCCCCTCTCCACCAAAAAACAAAACAGAAGACCAAAAACAATGTGAAGAACTATCCTACCCCACATGTAAATAGCTCAGGGGTTGAGAAATCCTGCTGTACCTCTATGTATGTGTATGTATGTATGTGTGTGTATGTGCCTATGGGTATTAGTTGCACACACACAAATGTAAGGGTAGTATGAATCATTTAAGATCATAAAATGTTTCTCAGCGATCGAGCATAATGGCGGCACCCATTGTATTAATTTGTGAGTACCATGAATTGGAACACAAAGAAAGTCAAGGAAACATTTACATGGCTGGGAAATAATACTTTGTTATGCAATAATCTTTGGTGTTCATGCTTCCTCTGAGGAAACATTTGGCAGGTTAGTTAATTTGTCTTGTCTCTTGAGCACCTCTGCCACTGAGATCTTCTTCATACGCCAGAGCAAGGCCCATTCATCAGCAGTGACACCACCCACAAACTTTTCCAGCAAGTGAACGAAGTCACTATATGTGTGCTGGATATGGGGCATGGGGAGAAGGGTGTTTCTCTGGGGTCTTAACAGTCTTGGTCATAAGGCTGGATGTTTAGACTATAAAAGGCTCTGTGCCAGGGCCAGATCCCAAGGGACAGAGGCACCTGTATGGTCCTTAAGACATTTATTTGTGTGTGAGCTCAGTGTGCTATGGGGACCCTCTAAAGCACCTGTGCAGCACAGAGACCTTTAGGCTCACATCTAAGGGGAGTACTAACATTAATACTTAAAAAAAGAAAATGTGTGAAATTTGAGGCCTTGGATTTTCAGCTTGAAACCACAAGGTATTTAGGTGGGAACCTAGTCAGAAATGAATGGAGTCTACGGTGATATTAAATTTTGTTTTACATTTTTACTTGAATACTGTAATAAAGAACAAGCATTTCTGTACATCTGATAGACCCCTGAGTAAAGGGGAGAGCATGTGTAGACTAATCCCAGGCAAAGTTGTTTGTGCCTAGAGCAAGATTACAAGTGGAAAAGCCTGATGTGGGCGAGGCTGGGGGCACAGGGACCCTTGATCCTGAAGCTGCCTTTGCTTGATTCTACCCAGGGGATCACAGTGAAAGAAAACTTAGGTTTAAATACTTTCACTTTGCTGGATCTTATTTCCCTTCCCCACTCCAATTTCCCTGGTTCATTTTCTCTTAATTGGTCCTGATTGGAAGTCATCATAAATCAGAATAATTTCTCTTTCATGCTCTTCAAATTTTAACTTACCAAAAAAAGTCTTTAGCTGGAAATGTCCATAAAAGATGAATGTCAGTGGTTTCATCTCTAACAGGGAGAAAATGAAACTCAGACATTTTGGAGTCACAGTCAAACTACCTCAGTATGATTGTGAATTGATTTATACAGGGCCTTTAAGAAACTTCATGTCCTTTTTGGAATATACTAAGCAAGAATCACTCTCTCACAAATCCAGAAATTATAGCCACCCATGAAGTTAAATGCTGTATCTGTCTTAGCCTGGGTCTGTACTAGGCTGATAATTTACTTTAAGACTCAAAAAAGCGATTTGACTTTGCTATCTAGTACTTGAAATGGCTTATGTAATACTGAGTATTTAGATAAAGGCTAAAGATTTCTTTCTTTCCTCTCCTTCCTTCCCTCCGTATCTCCTTCCCAATCTCCCCCTTTCTTTCCCTCTCTTATTCTCTCCCTCCTTCTCTCCTTTCCTTCTTCCCTTCCAGATTTCCTTCTAGATTGATGAGATCGAGAAGAGGCAGGGTATGTGTGAGTAATGTCATTTTATTTGAATAGTCACTGAATTTATCCTATCTATTCATTAACTTCCTCAGTTAGAATCTGGGCATAAACCTCAGAGAAAGCTTAAGAAGATATTTTAACAAAACAAATCCAAGTTCCCAACTTAAATCGTGGGCTAGTCTATTTTTTGGAACAGTTTAAAAATTTTTCAAAATTCAGTACATTAGTGCTGTGCAGATAAGTCATGAAGGTCAACCAGAAAGTTCCAGAAAAGATTAATATTCAAAGAGTAGAACTTTCATTTTGGAGGCATGTCTCACTCTTTCTCTCTGTTCAGTAGAGACCCTTCCAAATAGAGCTCCTTTCATGCTGTTGTCTTGGTTAAAGTCAATAGGAAGGCTGCTTTACATTTTTACTCTCTGGTCATATGATCTTGAAACCCTGAGTTTCAGTTTATTCATAAAATGAGACAAACACTTTATTTGCTTTGCAGAGTTGTGAAGCCTAAGGGTGGTAAATATTAGTTACAATCCTGCTCAAACCCCAAAGTTTTATGCTGATGCAAGACAGTAGTACTGTGGCAAACATCAGAGGGTGTGTGTGTGTGTGTGTGTGTGTGTGTGTGTGTGTGTGTGTTTTAAGATTTTATTTATTTATTTATTCTGGGAGGTGGGGTGGGGAGAGAGATCATGTGCACAAATGCTAGTGAGTGAGCATGCAGAGGGGGAGGGGCAGAGCAGGGAGGAGCGGAAGGGGAGGAGGAGGGAGGGGGGAAAGACTCCATGCGGAACACAGGGCCCAACTTGGGTGATCCAACTTAACCTACTGGGCCACCCAGGCGTCCCCAAACATCAGTGATTTTAAAGAATGAAGATAGGACAGTTGTTATTTTATGGAGAACAAAGGGTGCAGAATAGAATCCTGGGATAAGGTGGGTGGAATGGGTAAGGTGACTCTAAGAGGAGGGGTAAAAAGGCAAAAAAAAAAAAAGTTTTTCTCACTTTCGGTTTTGCTCAGGCTTTGTCTAGTATTTAATCATTACTCTCATCTGATAGGGCCATTTACATTCAGTCTACTGAAGGAAAAAACAGATCTTAGGGTTTTCAGATTTAGGAGTGGCATCTACATGAGATACAGAAATATTTTCTCCCATAGGATGTATAAAGGACTACCTGGCCAGCAAACTGTGCCCCTTCCCTTAGCCTTCCAACATTTTGGGGGGGAAAAAAACCCAAAAATGAAGACTTCTAAGTATTCATATCTTGAATAGGATTTCCTATTTTACTAAAGTAATTGGGTTTATAAAATACACATCTGCCTATTTTTATGCCTGTACATGTACAGTACATGTACAATAAGGTGGTAAAAGAAACAGATGGGAAGGGGAGGAAAAAAAAGAGGCTGCAAAGGAAGGGGAGAGAAAGGACAGGAACAATGTGTATTGGGCATTTGCTCTTTGTCAAGCACTGCATCAGACATTTTACATTTTAGAAAATTAAACCATATAGTCTAGTATTTTCTTTGCCAACTCCAGTGACTATTGGACATTGAGACTAAGTTATAGTTTCCAGATTAAGTGTTAGAATTTGGTGAAAAATTACTTTTTATTCCCCTGAGCCAGGTGGTATCTTTAGGTGGTATTATAGTCAGTTTGGGCTGCTCTAACGAAAATACCATAGAATGGATAGCTTTAACAGCAAACACATTTCTCACAGTTCTGCAGCCTGAGAAGTCTAAGATCAAGGAGTTGGCAGATTTGGTATCTGCTGAGAGCCTGCTTCCTGGCTCATGGGCAGCCATCTTCTTGCTGTGTCCTCACAGGTGGAAGTAGGGGATAGCTCCCTGGGGTCTCTTCTCTCACAGGAGTAAACCCACACATCACCTCCCATAGGCCCTACTTCCTTATACCATTAGGTTGGGGGGCTAGGATTTCCACATATGAATTGGGGGCACATCACAAACTTTCAGTCAGGAACAGATGGGGAAAAAGAAATGCCTTCCGCCTCACTAAATAGACAACGCATAATCCTATACTTTTAAGCCAGACATTGGTACTTTATGGTGCAGCCTGGCAGCTGAGTGTCATAGACTTGGACAGAAAGCTGAAAGTCCTGATGAAGCTACTCACCAGCTCTTGAGAATTTTTCTGTGTTGCCTCCTTAGGAACAGCAAGTTTAGTGATAAGAGATAGATGAATAAAGCCTAGAGACCAATTAACAGGCTAGATGTGCCTTATCTAATCAGACTGTGACAGTCAAACAAAAGCTTTCCTTGAGTGCTGCCTACAAGGTGTTTCATGGAGAACATACGTGCTTAAAATGTGTGTTTTTTAGGTGAACGCACTGGGATTACAGATCTGATTTTTTCCAGGGTTGATGGAATACTATTGCTTTTTTTTTTTTTCTTGCCTTCTTTTTTCTTTTTTCTTTTTAAGAGTCTTATCTTCAGGCTAAGGGGATTTGAAGTCTTCAGTGAAACTTTACATTTTCCACATTTCAGAGAGACTTGACTCATCTGGCCTGCTGGAATTTGCGGACCGATTCATAGAACTCATAGAAAAACAGGGGAAACAAAGACAGGGATCATGCTGAATTTGGCAGTCCACAGGATTTCTTTCAGTAAGCGTGGTGAGGTGCTTTTGCATGGTGGTCCACGTGATCTGCTGTTGTAAGTGTCTGATACAGCCAACTCTTTGGATAAAAAGTCCCAAATCCCCCCATTTCATATGCAGATGAGCAGCTCTTCTGTTAGAGCAATAGAGTTCTGGGACAGTGGCTATTTTGACTTTCCATCTCTTTACTGTAAAACAGCTCTCCCCTCCAATTAACTAAGATCAAGAATGCCAAAGATGGAACCAGTTTAGGGAGGAGTGGGTTGGGAGAGGGGAATGAAAAATGAACTTCTATCTGGACAATTGAAGGTCTCCATGTACAGATACCTAGAAGATGGGTTAAGAAATAGGTCTGGAACCCAGAAGAGAGGTATGGGCGACATATAGAGACATGGCTCTTATAGACATAGATGGTAATTGATACTATCATGGCCACTCATGCATAAAATGAGAAATGGAACCTAGGGTGGGACTGTGGAGGAATACCAAATTCTTGTGTGGTGGTGTTCAAAAGAAAAATCACTATAAGAAAATCAGCACCAGAACACATGGTTTCCAACTGGAATTCAATGGAAACGTTCTGCTGGTCTAAGCCATGATGATAACTTTTCAGCCGTCTTCATAAATTATACTCTGAGATGGATGGTCCAATTAGTGGTGGCTGGTGGCAAAACACGGAATCTTTCAGAGTCCAAGAATGCATAGAAATTTGTGTGTGCAGGAGGCAGCAGACCAGAGTGTGGGAAAATGAGAGAGGTAGAGAAGAAGATGCTGAAAAGGAGGGCAATGCAGAGGTGGGTGTGTTTGTGTGTGTGTGTGCGTATGCACGTGTATGCAGTTTGAGCTGCTGAATATTCAGTGAGTATCCTTCTGTTTAGCAGTCATTTATAAATGAACTAATACTGTGAACAGAAATGTACTCCAAATGTACTCCATTATGTACTTGACTCTTTGACAACCTGCATCAGTTACCTAGGAAAAGCGTTACTATGAAGTTTAAAATTATGCTTCCAACTGTTAATCTCTGCCATCAATGTGCAGTCACAATTCAAGAAATTCAAAATATGAGTGCGCATTGTCTTCCTTGGGTTCATTTATTAATTTTCAAATATTTATCAAACATTAATTGACTTCACTTTTTGTCTAACATTTAATATAAACATATACAAGATCAGGGAAAATTATTTCCTCTGCTTGTAGGGCAACAGAATCACACAAGAGAAGTATGAGAAGTGTGGAGCTGCCTCCTTTGGATCCATCCAGCAAACCCTCTACAGATAGACTTCCCCAGAAGGTCAGCTATAGAAGCCAAAGTTTAGGCCATCAGAGAGCTGTATTGCAACAAGAACAGCCTGGGCAAGTCTTGGTCCCTGACAAGCAACATATCTAAAACTTGGTTTTTCACCTTCCCATTTTCCCTTCAACTTCTCCTCTTCTTGTGTTTACTTCCCTATGATAGCATCACCACCCCTCAGGAAGAGTTTTCCCAAGCACTTTCTAAATTGTGACCCATTCATGGGCTATAAAATCAACTGGATGGGTTGTGACCAACATGTAAAAACAAAGCCAGGAAAGAACACACCATAGTGCATTGCATGTCGTGAGGTTAAATGTTGTTCCAGAAAACTCCAGCATCTGTTCTACATATGTGTGTATGTATGTGCGTACCCTGAATCTCAATGTAAAATGTTTCTTGGTGGATCACAGTATAACAAATGAAAACAAAAACAAAAACAAAAAAACTTTCTGAGAGCTGCTCTTCTTTATCTAGTTGTTATCCAGCTGAGAAACCTGGGAGTCACATTAACTTTCTTCTTCTGATTATATATATTTCCTTTCCGTCCTTTCCACTACTGCTTTCATTCAGGTCTCCACTGTTTTATTGAGATTTACAGCAGTAACCTACTCACTAGTCTCTGTCTCCAGTGGTGCCTTTCTCCCATCATCCTTCATGCGTTTGCTGGCGCCATCCTTCTGGCACATGGTCTGGCCCCAGCCCAGCTCTAGGGTCCCATCTCCTTCTACTGTTCCTTATACAACTCTTCCATCAGTCGCACTAAAAGAATGCCAGTCCCTGGATACTCTTTCTTACCTCTGTGCCTAAGCTCATGTTGTTCTCTGCCTGGAAGCCTCTTGGATTTTTCGTGTCCTTCGTTGCTATGTACTTAATTCTTATTCTTCCTGTGGGGCTTAACTCAAGACTGCTTCTGATAAATACTCCCTAGACCATCCCTCTGGTTTCCCTGATCTTTGTGGTCCAAAAATACTTTGTATACCTCATCACATGCATTGCATTATCTGAATTTCTGTTCCCAACCTAGGGAAGGAAGAAGTATAAATAAACCTTTTTGCTACACCTAAATTTATATGTTAAGCCCCCATTCTTCCAAGGGAGATGGGCACTTCATATCTGTTAAGTTGAGGTTTATTTATTTATTTTTTTTTTTTTCTGGAATAGAGGCTGAATTTTGGGGGCTTGCATGGTGCTAAGGTTTGGTCAGAGAGGAGAATCTGGGGAGGGAGAAGAAAGGATCCTTGATGTTTTCTCTAAAAAACAGCATCTACTAAATCTCTATCATCCCATGTTCTGGGTTGAGTTGTGGCCCTCAAGAAATATGTCAAAGTCCTAACCTTCAGTACCTGTAAGCATGACCTTATTTGGCAATAGGAGCTTTGCAGATATAAAGCCAATTAAAATGAGGTCATACTGAATTAAGATAGGTCCTAAAATCCAATGACTGGTACCTTTATAGAAAGAGAGAAATTTGAAGACACAGGGAGGAGAGCTCTCTGAAGATAGAGGCAGAGGTTGTAGTGATGTGCCTACATGGGATTGCTGGCAACCACCAGAAGCTAGGAGAGAACACAGACCAGATCCTTCCCTAGAGCCTTCAGAGGATAATGGACATGCTGAGACTTTGGTTTTGGGCTTCTGGTCTCCAGAATTATGAGAGAATGCATTTCCATTGTTTTAAGTCATCTGGTTTGTGGTATATAGTTATAGAGTCCCTGGGAAATGGATCTACTCCATCAACCATGTGGGCCTTTCAGGCCCCTGCTGCCACCATGCCTTGCTAGGTAGGAAATCTTTCTTATTTCTACTGGATTTCACTGTCTCTCTTCTCTACTCCTGTGTTGTGCTTCAGTTTGGCGAAGTTACTTAAAAAAGTAATATCCTGCCACATGATTAACACACTTTCCTATAGTCTATGATTTACTTGACTGTTTCTGGAACAAAGCGATTATAACTTTCTGATTTTATATCTGTAGTGCCCAACCCATAGTGTGTGTTTAATAAATGAGTCTGGTTGACAGTATGTCCAGAGGACAAAATAATGAACAGAGGCTCTCAGATATCTGTGTGTCAACACCCTTTGCAATACTAGAATTTCTGGCAACACACTTAAAGGGATTAAAACACAAAAGTTGGTTAAATAAGCAAATTGGGAAAACTGAGGAAAAAAATGTTCATTGTGATCATGCTATTCCCTTGCTGCCATTCAACAGCACAGGACTGATTGTTCACTCCCCAGACCATGTTTTCTTGTTTATTTATTTACGAAGCAACGTTCTGACAATTTTAGTAGTCACATGATGTGGGATCACAGATATACTCAGATATGCAAAGAAAATGTAAATTCTTAATTTTTTTTAAGATTTTATTTATTTATTTGACAGAAGAGAGAGCACAAGTAGGGCAGAGGGGCAGACAGAGAGAGAGGGAGAAGCAGGCTCCCTGCTGAGCAAGGAACCCAACACAGGGTCCGATCCCAGGACCCTAGGACCATGACCAGAGCCAGAAGGCAGTCGTTTAACCAACTGAGCCACCAGGCACCCCTTAAATTTTCAATAGTAATCTGTTTCTCACAAGCTTTCTACCCTCATGGCGGGGGGACCCACCTATATTTTATTTTTATTTTGTTTTATCTTTTAAAAAATATTTATTTATTTGAAAGACAGGGTGGGGAGGGACAGGGGGAGAGAGAGAGAATCTCAAGCTGACTCCCTGTTGAGCATGGATCCTGACCCAGGGCTCAATCTCATGACCCTGAGATCATGACCTGAGCCAAAACTTAGAATTGGGCGTTTAACTGACTGAGCCACCCAGGCATGCCTTTTTTTTTTTAAAGATTCATTTTTTGAAAAACCCACCTGTACTTTATTCTAGTACATTCTAGCTTTTTCTATTTCTAGAATATTTCTAGAATATTCTAGTATTCTAGCTTTTAAATAGTCTCTTCATGTAATTTGGCCTTTGTGTACAGACTTAAATAAAATGCTCAGTCTTGGGGCGCCTGGGTGGCTCAGTGGGTTAAGCCTCTGCCTTCACCTTGGGTCATGGTCTCAGGGTCCTGGAATCGAGTCCCACATTGGGCTCTCTGCTCAGCGGGGAGCCTGCTTCCCCCATCCCCCGCCTGCCTCTGCTTACTTCTGATCTCTCTCTGTCAAATAAATAAATAAAATCTTAAAAAAAAAAAAAGCTCTCTCTTGGAATCCCATCTCCATACGTGTAATATTAGTTTCCCAGCGGGGTTAGTTTCCATAACAAAGAACCACAAACTGGGTGGTTTAAAACATAGAGATGTATTGGCTCACAGTTCTGAAGTCCAGAAGTCCAAAATCAAGGGGCTGGCATCTGAAGGTTTAGGGGACTCCTTCCTTGCCTACTCCTGACTTTTGGTCATATGTTAGCAACCTTTGGCGTTCCTTAGCTTGCTGCATAATTCCAGTCTCTGCTTCACTATCTCATGGTGTCTCTGTCATCCCATGGCTGTCATCTTATACGATCACCAGTCAAATTGTAACAGGAGCCCATTCTTAGCCAATAGCACTTCATCTTTTTTTTTTTTTTTAAGATTTTATTTATTTATTTTGAGAGACAGAGAGAGAAAAAGACAGAAGAGAAAGCACGCACTTGTAAGCAGGGGAAAGGGCAGAAGGAGAGAGAATCTTAAGCAGACTCTGTGCTCAGCACAGAGCCCCACACCGGGCTTGATCTCATGCCCCTGGCATCATAACCTGAACCGAAATCAAGAGTCGGACACTTAACCGACTGAGCCAGCCAGGCGCCCCCAGTATCATTTCATCTTAACCAATTATATCTGCAATGACCTTATTTCCAAGTAAGGTCATATTCTGGGGTACTGGGGGGTAGGAATTCAACATAATTTTTGTGGGGCACACAACTGAAACCATAATACCCATCTTTTCTTGAAGGTGGAACTGAGGTGCATAAAGGAAGGTAATTGCTTACTTGGCACTGGGTCACTATTTTTTGCATGCTTACTGGTCTCTGCTGAGAGGCGGCTGCCCTGAGTTGCCTGTGGGCCTGTGTGCTAATGTGCAACTTTGCCTGTTCTTGTCCTAATGGTGTCCTCTGCTAAAGTGTGATATTGATGTGACCCATTCTCTCTCTGGTCAAAACTCCACTAATATCCTGGCCTTCCTTTGGGAGCATGTGGGAAATTTGCTGTCCAGCTTCTCAACCCTGGCTTGTCATCAGAGACTGAGAGCATTCAGGAGAACTGAATTCTGGTTTTCATTTTGCCGAAATGTGATGAGTCATGGAGATTACATTACTGTAGCCACTCATGGATAAAAGGAAATGCTTAGGCAGTTTCTTTCCAGACTTACAGATAGGAGACGCTTGTGTTCTTACATAGCTAACTATAGGTTTCTCCACTGTTCCCTGAACCTAGCCTGCTACTTCTACAAGGTTTGGAGAAGGCATGGGAGGGGAAGAATATAATAAAGTGTTCTGATACCTGACTTCTTCTTCTACCAGTCTTCCAGATTTTTCCCACAGGTCCTTAGGATGAAAGGGACGGGCCTTGTTTTTCTTGTGTGTCAAATGGGCCTTCTACCTTAGGACAATAAGCCTACTGACAGGAAGGCGTATGCCCTTTCCATTTTAGAAGGAACCTCTATGATTTGTGTCTTCCAGACATGGGTTTAACATGGGGGCCTTAATATGTCTTTGAATGGAGCATAACCGAAGATAACCAAGTAGACTGGCTTCATATGACAAAAAAAAATCTTACGTGCTAATAACTTGAATTAAAATGTATAAGTTAAAAGAATAGGCTTTGGTGTGAGACTGCCTGGGTTCAATGGCTCTGCCCCTTTCTGTTTTGAATTTGGGAAAGTTGCTTGTTATGAGTCTCTATTTACTGGTCTTGAAAAAGGTAATAATACAAACAACCCCCTGAGGGTTATTGTGAAGATTCAAGGAAGTAATAAGGGTTTCAAGGGCACCAGGCACACAGTGATTGCTCAGGACACGTTGGCCGACATGACTAGTGGTATTTGTTTGGCATTACCTACTTTGCTATTATGCTGTGTCTTTTGTTTTTTTTACTCCCAGTAGTCCCCTCACTACGGCATTTTATCTGACAAGACGTTGCTTGTCACACAACAGTATATAACCTCAGTTTTAACACAGATGCTTCTCACACTGGGATCACAGATTGCTGTTATGCCTATGGAGGGTTGGCAGGCCCTCAGCATGTGGCGGAGGACTGATTCAGGAACCCCGATCTCGTGGTGAATAACCCCATAGCCCCAACGTAGGCAAGAACTTTCTAGTTGGTTAGCATCTTCAGTGCTAAAAGAGACATGAATTATTTAATTTTTGTTTCATTTTTAACTGGTGTTTTTCTTTGTATTCTGAATATATAGGCAAGATGGTAATTTTCATCTGTAGGACGATTTTCATCTTTCTATGGGAACTATGTAGCAATGCAAAATAAACTATGGAAAACATTATGAAACGAACCTTATTCTTCCTCATGGAAGTCCTCGTGGAAAGAGGAATATCTGATTTTTAATTCATACTGCTGTATGGAAAACTGCCTAACGATTTACTGATTTTGAGAATGAGATATCAATGAGAGGGACAGTTCTATAAGAACAGAAGACTGCCATAGCCAAGTTTATATTTAGCTTATTACTTTTGACAAAGGACTTAGTTTATTAGACTTATTACATGGAACTCTAGCAAATGGTTTTGTGGCAGATTTTGGAGAGTGATGGAACCTAATTCACAAGAGCGCTCCATCTACCTTTGCATTATTAAATGCTTATTGAAATATAACTAAGTCTACTAGTTTTCTTTCTGGAGATCATAGGGTTGAAAATTGTTGAAGTGAGAATTAGTGAGGTTCTGCTCTATTTAACTCAAGTTTTGTCTACTATAGCTTAAAAGCCATTAGTTCTTGTTCTGTCTTCTTGATTAATGAGAATAATTGATTCCTGTCTTCTTTTTACATTATCCATTTATGTATTTTTGTCCATTAAGCTTTCCCTTTTAAAGTGATGTTTTCAAGAAATGCCATATAGATGATCTGTGAGTAGAGGTTCCTGGTTATACTAATATGAAAGGGTGAGTAACCTTATTTCTGGGTCATTAAACCAATTGGTGGAATTGGAATTAGACAAACAGATCTTTTCCATCTCTAACTTTAGTCTGTCTATCAGATTGGAATAAAATGCTTTGCTTAATGCTTTTCATTTCCCTACTTACCCACTAATTACTTGAGTCTGTTCTTTATAGAATTTTAGAGCAGGAAGTATCATTTAAAACCATGTAGCTCAATTTCATCAATCTGTAGATGGCCCAGGACAGTTAGGTTCTTTCCAGCCTCAGGTTTTCTCACACGCCTGAAACATTTTCCCCCTCATTCTTTATATGGGTATTGTCCTGTTACCCGTTAGCTGAAAGGTGAAATGTTAAATGTCATCACTTTAAAAAGACCTTCTCTGACTCTCGTGTCTGGGAAGGCTCTTTGTCCTTTTCCATGACTGTTACCTTCTTGATTTTCTTCCCAGTACCTACTGTATGAGTCGTAATATGCAGGGAACTATATGTTCATTTTCTGCCTTTTCTGCTGCACTGTAAGACTCACAAGGGCAAGGTTGGGGATGGAACTGGTGATCACCCAGTGCCCTGTGCCCAGCAAGGTCTCTGATACCTAGTTGGCACTTGCCCTAACAGCTGGAGCCAGAACTTTCTCTTTTTTCTTCTTTAGTTACACCACATGTGGTTGTGTGCATGCACACACGTACACACATTCCTGCTATAAACCAGCAACAATGTTTACCTAAAATCTTCGGTGGCTTTGACAGCCGTTAGGTTTTTCATAGTGTTGAATACTCAGTCCACATAGAAGTTTTCATTTTAGTGTTAGGGGCAAGGGGCTACTACAATTATGCAGAAAGCATTAGCTGGAGCATCTGGGAAGTAGAAGTCACTGTACTTCCTTTCCCAATAGGAATGTAGATTTCAAAAATGGAAAACTCACAGTGAGTTAAAGATCCGACTTTGCAAACAGTATATAAACATGGCTCAAGTAACAAGCTGAGGGCAGGTATTTTGGAAATTGGTTGCAACAAGAAACTGGGCAGAGCCCTAGTTTGCTGCTGTTGTGCAATTTAAGATCACCTGTCGAGTTTTCGAAAAATACAGATATCCTGGTTCTGACCCTGGAGCCATTGGATCAGAAACTCCCGTGGGGGTTCCTCGAGTCTATATGTTTAAACATTGCCACTTGTCATTCTGTCACATACCAGAATTTAGAACAAAATAGGGAAAGAACTTCGGTCCTGGATAACCAAATTTGTGTTCAGCGTGTGGACTGTGTCCTCTGGAAAGCCAATAAGCCTGTAACTGCCATCGATGCAAGATTATGCCCACTATTTAAGTTTCTTAATTGAAGATATTTTGTAGATAATCTCGGGTAGTGTTACTTTAGACTCCGGTCTAAATGGACTAAAGAACAGTTCTGAAAGTGGTTCGGACTTATTTTAAATGCGACCCATCTACATGGTAACTTTGTGGGAATGATTACTTTTCCTGGAAGAAGGCCAGTTGTGCCTTCATGTAGATTTGTCACCTCTCTCTGCCCACTCACCATATGGATTTCTTCTCCTGTTTTAAGTCAGGGTTCAGGACTTGCCCCGTTCAGAGAGATTTCCATAAATAGCTCCCTGAGCATATGGTTTGTCACACTGATCCTGATCGACCTTCCTAAGTAGCCATGTCTTGTGCTCAGGCTTCCGTGAGTTGCTTACAAGTCGCAACGTCTACCTACCTAGCAGTTTAGCAACTTCTTAAAATGGAGGACAAGGGCCCGGAAACGTATGGCCCAGCTGATACACCTTCAGTAAATATGTGTTGACTGAATGAATGGCCAGTCCTGCTGATTTCAGGCAAGCGTTTTTACAAGGGAAATTTTAAAGGAAAAAGTGGGGGCACAGAGTTGTTGGCGGTTTGTTCCTGTGAAATAAAAATGAAATAGAGTTTTCTTTTTTCTTGTGGCTGATTCCCTTTCACAGGTTTCTTCACCAATTGGCTAGTGTCCAACTTTGTCAGAGCGGAAACATTAGACAGCTAGAAAAGAGGTTCTCAGTTGATAAATATTTGATTTACAAGGTATTGAGAGGTTTAAAGCAATGGAAGAGAGTTTGCCTAATGGGGGATGTGTTTAATATAGCGAGGAAGATCACCAATAACCAGGTCTGTTTTTCTTTCCAATGGCCAGTGGGTACCTAACTTTATCAGCTTTGTTGCAATACAGATTGTTCTGGACCGAGCTGACAACTGAGCCGAACGAGGAGGACTGGGATGCTCCTGGTTCCACAACAGAAACACCGCTGAAGGGAATATTCTTAGATTTTCTTTTCTTCTTTTCTATAACCTGTGATAAATATTGTATGTCTCCACAGCATAGGGGAAAAAAATGATTGATCCTTTCTCAGTAATATAGATATGTGGCTGTATATGTTATATGCAGAATGAATGATGGAGAGAGGATGGGGAAGGGCAGAGGGAGAAAGCAAGCCACTATGTATAGAACTGCCAATAGCAGTCTATCAAAGACATGTCAGGAGTGCTAGCATAGATGGCGGATTTTATCTCTAATTTAATCATTTGATATTTTTCGGTTCTCAAAGTTTGGTTTTCTTTTTAAGCGTTACTTGTCACTCCACCTCCTCCAAGTTTCAAAGAAATAGAAACGATTGGGGGAAAAAAATAAAAACAATGAACTGATTGAATCAAAAGCTTAAGAAAATAACGTGCTTCCTTTTATATATGCTGTAAATCTTTGGTACAAAGATAACCCTACAGATCCAGCACTGCATTTTAAGAGCATTTCACGTTAAATTGCTTTTGTTTGTTTGTTTTCTATAGGAATGGTGCACGCTTTTCATTCTCAGTGGGGATGATATTGCCCCCAAGGGAGCCAGAATTGTCTTGGGGGAGGCAAAAAAATATTGGATCTTATTATAGTTTATGATCCTCCTAAGGGCTATTGGACCTACATAGATATCCAGTGTCTATCTTTTATTTTAATTTCCCCTGAACTATTGAAATTTTTCTTTGCTGAATAGATTGTATTTGAGGACATTCAACCAGGTAACTTTACAAAGACCGAGTTTTGTTGAAAATTTGGTTTCAACACTAACAGCTGAACAACAAAAAAAAGACTTTGTGGAGGCTTACAGGTGTTAAGTCTGAATTCTTCACAGATTCCTTAGCTATGTAACTCTCCTCAAACTGCTGGAGCGAAGAGGAATGGGAATGGAGGACAGTGATCACAGCTTTGGACAAATGTGCTATCCTTTGATTGCGAATACGATATAACTGTTGAAGGGTTAGTAGCTAATATACTTGGATCTGTTTATCCAAACAGTGGAGATGGGTTTATGAGTTTTCACCAAGACATTTTCTTGCCCCCTCCCATCTCCCCACAGTTCGAAAATAATTCACTACTTTATTATAACTCTCAGAGTTGTCTGCACTGAGCCTCCAGCGATTTATCAATTACAGTTCAAATTTTGCTTCCTGGCACTCATTCCCATGATTTCTACTTGTGAGCCTGTGTTCTGGGAAGCTGCAACCCCCTCTATTTACCTATCTGTCTTGGCAATCTTGGGAAAGCTGTTTGCCCTGTGTCCTCCCCTCTCTAACAGATTCTAGAAAAGTTGTTGATTTTTCAGTCTGTTCAGCTTTTTACTTTGTGTTCTGAGGGACTGGCAACTTTCAAGCTGTTTACGTGCGGGGATGGAAGCCAGGAGTCAGGACTTACTTCATTGCCGAGTGTTCTTTGGTTCACTGTTCACTCACCGGGTTTATCTTGTCTCCACATTTAAATTGTATGCTCTGAAACAGAAGAGATCATGTAGAACCATAAAGCGTTAGAGGAAAAGAAAGGGAATTTCACCAAGTCGAAATTCACTTGTTTATTCATTCATTTATTCATCATTTCACAAATATCTGTCATGCAGGGAGCACACGGAAGGTTCCGTGCTGGAATTGGGGAGGTGCAAATGTAAATTAGTCACCAACTAATCCTGTTTATAGAGAGCTCAAGTCCGGCAACAGGAATACCACGTTTTCCTCTGCCTTATAGTTTCCTCAGAAGAATAATTTTTAGTGGTTGTATTTTATATGAATATACTGTGATTTATTTGATTATTTGTTTGTCATTGGACTTTTTTTCTTGTTATAAACCATACCACAAGAAACATCCTTCCATAAGAGACTTAATTTGTTAATTGCTATTTCTAGCATAAATTTCTACAAGTGAAATTACTAGGTTCAAAAGTATGGATTCTTTAAAATATCTTGACTTTAATATTCTTTTTATATTGTTTGGCTGAAAAAAATTTTTTTTTATCAATTTGCACAGCTAGTACATGCACTATGCATGTGTGAATGTGACCGTACCACTATACCCTCGCTGGAATTGAGTATTTTGGGGAAGATTATGGGGAAAATCTTACTTAGTTTAATATGAAAGAGAAAAAAAATGTAACTTAAAGCCAAAACCGATTGCAGCAGGTATTGCTTTTTAAAAGGGGTGGCATAATTCAAATTGATGAGAAAACGCACGTCTAAACCTTTCCTTCTATTCAAAGAACCTTGTGGAGTTGACTGTAAGGCAAGGCAGGACATTTCAAAGTCTCTGGCAGTCGGTTTTTCTGTGCTGAAGGCGGGGCGGGGGGACACAGAATAGAGATTTATTATTTAGGAAAAAATCAGTGACTGAGGATGCCTTAAACCAAGTAGGGGATGAACAACTGCAGGAAAAATTAAGGGAAGTTAAGTTTTGAAGTATGTAGGTAGGAGATTCAGGGCAGGGGTGAAGGGGTATGGGTTGAGGAGCAGGGGAGGGGTGGGTCGAGTCTGCAGATAGGGATTCTGAAAATCAAGGGAGGAGGTAAGGCTTAGAAAAATAGTGACTCACAACCTCTCTGGTCTTACAAACCTTTGGTAAATCTGTCCTTTATGTGAAAATTAAGAAAAGAGGATACGATCTATGTCTGGCACATTGTTTGCAAAAAGGACCGCATTATGAAACAGCAAGAAGCTCCATCCATGCGCTAAACTCAGGGAGCCAGAGTGGAATGAGATTTATAAAGAATTGTAAGTGATTCTGAAGAATTTCAAAGGCATTAGGAAGGATTTAGGCTTTCCCCTGTGAAGACTAAATTGGGTTATATATCATTGATGCTTAAAGTTGGATTTTTTTATTAGTTATGAGGCTGAACATTTTTTCATATGGTTTTTAATTTTTTTGGCTGCTCAATTTTTCTTCCAGGAATTATCCACTCAGATCTTGTTCCACGGACGTTCACATCTTACATGAAAATATTGCAACTGGGCTATATGGGAACAGGACAAAGCAGACTTTTCTCATGTCAACACAGGAAGGGGATTTGTAAGTGATAAATAAGATTCAGTCAATAATACTACTCCTGATGTTCTTTCTTGTGGATGAGGGCTAATGAATGTGTATACCATTGTGGGTCTCCCACAATTATTTGTTCAATGTATGAGAAGACTACTTTGATTCTTCTGGGTGCCTTTTGCTAGGGCAAGGCTAGGAATATCCCACGTCCATTCCAATAGCAGTAAGAAATTCCTTCTCTACCAACTTCCCCCTGAAGCATTATCTCTTATTTTCAAATTAGTTGGGAGGGCTCAGAAGAAAATGAACATTTTCTCAGTGGGCTGAGCTATAACATATGTTTTTCTAAAGAGCAGGAGTGGAGGGAAGGCACTGCTGGTAGATTATGTTTGGGATTGTGTCTAACGGCACACTAAAGTTTGGACAGACCTTATTATAGAGACCATCAAACTCTACCCAGGGCTACCTGATTTTGGTGCTAAATGCTAGACTACCTGGTTGGTCTCTTCTTGAACTGAGGTGTTTAGTTTTTAGTGAAGCACACTCCTCAGAAAAAGAAATTCAAAGGTGACTTTGTTTTGCCTCCGATTTGAACACTATTAGAATATCCATGAGGAAAAAAAAAAAAAAGCCAATCTCAGAAGGGCTTATCATCATAATAGCAATATTTTAAAAGTGATAATCTTCAAAAGCAGAATGGGCTTTTGTTTGTTTTCCTGCTGGGATAGATAGTGTCCCCCAGGGTCTTCCTTTGGGAATCCTTGTCAGAGGATGAAAAGAACAAGGTTTATATAGGCAGTGCCAGCTCCTATTCCTGTCAAAAAAACAAAAACAAACAAATAAGCAAAAAAAAAAAAAAGTTACCTCTTCCGGTAGTTTGCCATATGGGTATAGTAAAAGTTGAGTTGACGTGCTATTAATTGATCTGTATATAAAGATAATAGATTTATTTTAAAAGCCGACTTAATCAATACATCAATACATTTCCTTAATTTTTTGCCTAAATAAGAGGAGGCTGAAGAAGGATAATATTGAGATCAGAATCCCTTTGGCCCCAGATCATTGATAAATTGATTATGACACTAATCAAACCCCCAAGCTGAGAAGCAGGAAACCTGGGGAAAAGTTTATTAGGTTTGCTTAGATAAACCTAGGTCTTGGAATTGCAATGGCATTGCTCATAGCTACAAATTATTCTAAGGAGCAAAATAGAGCTGGACAACCTGATTCAAATTGTCTTCCCATCTCTAAGGAAATCCTGATCTTGTACTCCCTGGGCCTGTGAGAGCTGAACAAATCTTGCCTCTGCTAGATGAGGGCAGACTGAAGGGCTAATTGCACCTGAAAACAATAAGATGACTTCCTCCATCAGCTTAACCCTGAAGAAACTGAAGGCAGATTTGGAGTTCACGGGTAGCCCTGTTACAGATGGGCCTATGGGCATGATACAGGGGTTTGATCCCCCCACAGACCACCTACATTTTGTGGCCTGGATTTTCCTTCCTGTGAGTATCTGCATTCGACCATCTTTTATGTATCAGACTCCTTGATACATAAATTACAGGAAACCTAATTCAAGTCAGCTTATACAGAAGAAAAAAAAAAGTTGATTGGCTTGGGAACTGCAAAATGTCAGGCTAAAATTAACTCTTGATATGCCTTGATCCAGGGGCGAAAATAGTGTCACCAGGACCAATTCTCCCATCATTTCTTCACTCTACTTTCTTTGTTGGCTTCATTCACAGTTCTTTTTGGAAGCCAGTGGGAAACTTGTAGCTCCAGCTCAGCATCTTCTAAGGCTCATGTCTCATGAAGAAATAGAGGTCCATTCACTAAATAAACTAGACACAAGTGTTGGGACTATCACTTACCAGCCCAGATAGGGTCATAATCTCACACCCAAATGAAACGCTGTGGCCAGGAGAATGGAATTTTCTTCCTGTGTGGTCTGATCTGCATGTTCACCCCTGGGCCTGGCAGGTGAGGTCAACTACATTAGAGTTCCATACTCAGAGAATAGAGAAGGGAGCGAAGCGAAAGAAATGGGGATACACTGATATCACAGAAGGAGAGTAAGTGATGCATGGCCAAAAGTCTACAAAGTATAGTACACAGTTATGTAGGCCTGTTGAAAAGATCATGAAGCCCAGCTCCCTTGAAAGGCAAAAGACACAGATTTAACTAGAATAGGAATTAGCCAACTAAGTTATTCGCTGGTGCCCATACCTCATGGCAGTAATTGGAAGACCTTTCCTTGCCAGCCCCTTGGAAAACAGAAATTGCTCCTCTGGGAAATGGGCTGTGGACCTCAGAAGAAATGCATGTATGAAACACTATCATTTCCTATAGCCACTTTTCCTTTTTGTTTTGTAGTTATCATGAATGTTGAAGGCTTGGCATTACCTTACTGGTTTGTTGTCCATTGGAGAGAGTTATCCTGGTTTCGGAGTCAGAGTTGGAGCTTAGTTAAGCATGATCCCACCACAGAGCCAGTTTTAGACACATCTGGCACCAATGTCTATAAACAATTGGTTTCTTAAGCCCTTTCTTGGTCTTCTTTGTGTGACAGGAGATCATCTACTTCTAAGACTTCTTTCTTTAAGACTTAGAATAAAGTCATATGTGGATAGATGCTACTCACATCTTTCTCCAGATAAGGTTCATTTTCTAGATTCAAGCTATAATTTAATTTTTACTGGCATCTCAAACCCATTATTTTGATATTGTACTCATTTTATTCATTATTACTGTGTTCTCTATCTTGGTTTACTATTCTATCATTAACCCAATTACTCAAGCAATAAACTCCCCTCCCCCTATTGATTTTCATGCAACTTCCAAACCATCTTTTATAGGTTTCTTACTTGAATATTTATTCATTTATTTATTTAAGTCACCTTTCATGTGCCTAAATTTCATGCCTGCTATGTGCCAGGTCTGTTTGGGGGTGCTGGGGATACTACAGTGAACAAAACAAAGGTCTCTCTCTCTCTCTCTTTTTTGTTTGTTTATTTGTTTTGCTTTTTGTTGTTTTTAAAGGTCCTTCTCTTATAAAGACTATATTTCAGTGGGAAGAGAGAAACTATATCTGTATCTATATCTATCTATCTATATACACACACATGCATATATATATGTAAATAAGACAAGTAAAGGGTAGATAAAAGTTGGGAGTGGGGAATTGCTTTTTTCTGTAGGGTAGTCATGGAAAGTTTCTTTAATAAAATAGTATTTGACCAAAGAGTTTAAGGAAGTGAAGGAGCCAGTGATGTGGATATTGGGGTAAAATGAGATTAAATTTATGAACTACTGCAAAGTACAGAGCTGAGAGTATGTGCAAAGAATAACAAGGAGTCCCTTGCAGCTAGAGTGGGGGGAGCAAGGGGTATAATGGTAGAAAATGAGATCAGAGGAAATAAGGGGGTAGGGTGGGATCAGATCAGGGGAGAGCATTGTAAAGTTTTGGCTTTTTTGGAGTGAGATGAGAATCCACTGGAGAACTTCCAGCCAAGGGAATGCACTAATCTGACTAATTTCTTAAAAGGAATACTCTGAAAAGTCTGTGGAAAATAGACCATAGTTTTAAAGTTGTTATGGACTCCAAATTCATACACTGAAGTCCTAACCCCCAGTGTGACTATATTTGGAGATAGGGTTCTTAGGGAGGTAGTTAAAGTTAAATGAGGTCATAACAGTGGGTGCTGAGGATGAGTGTTCTTATCAGAAGAGGAAGAGACACATGAAACCTCTCTGTCTCCGCATGGGCATAGTGGAAAGACTGTATGAGGACACAGCAAGAAGGCACGCTTCCACAAGCCAGGGGGAGGGGCCTCACCAAAAATCAACACTGATGCCACCTTGAACTTGAAATTCTAACCTCCAGGACAGTGAGAAAAGAAATTTCTTTGGTTTAAGTCACCCAGTGTGGTGTTTTATTATGGCAGCTCTAGCAAGCAGATACAAGGGTGATGCCGGCTGCTAAAGCAAAGGGAAGAGTGGCAGACTACGTCAGATGTTGCTGATAGATCAGTGAAGTGGAAACTGACACTGACTGGCAATGTGGAGAGCACTGGTGACCTTGACAAAGTTGTTTCATTGCACTGGAGTGAGCTGAAGAGAGAATGAGAGAAGTGGAAGCAAAGACCAAACACGGAGAAGTTTAGGGAGTTGGAATATAAAAGGTAGTGAACTGGAGTAGTAACTGGAGGAAGACTGTGGGAACATGAGAGGGGTCTTGTAATATGAGAGATACTCAAAAAGGTTTTATGTTGGTAGGAACAGTTCAATAGAGAAAGAAAACTATCAGGATGATACGAGAGGGAATTGTTGGAGTAGCCCTAGAAGATGAGACCTAGATCTTGGTTTTAAGTAGGAATGCAGTTTGGGGTGACTGGGTGGCTCAGTTAGTTAAGCTTTGGGTTCTCGATTTTGACTAGGGCCATGATCTCAGGGTTGTGAGATCAAGCTCCGTGTTGGGCTGCATGTTGGGGATGGAGCTTGCTTAAGATTCTCTGTCTCTCTCTTCCTTGGCCCCTCCCCCTGCTGCTTACAGGAGCTCTCTCTCTCTCTCTGAAAAAATGAAAAAAAAAATAAATAAATTCATCCACTGTAACAGGGAAAGACGCAGGATTGCATCTGAATCTAAATGGATTTAGATGCAAGTAAGCTGACAGACTGTAAAAGTGTGTGGCCATTCTCTTCTGATGGCTTCTCATCTTAGCAGAGAAGGCTTCTCTTCTTAGCAGAGAAGGAAGTAGGCTCATCAGCTGAGAGTGAGGACCAGGAGAAAGGCATTGGGGGTTGAGGAGAGATAGGAAGATGTGAAATAGTCCCCGAGAAGACGAGGGGGTGTACATGCAGCTTGCCAAGGTGGAATTGTTGCTTAATATTGGTGACTATGGATTTAGAGTGAGGTAATAAAAAGAATTCAATGTTTTACTTCAGCTTTGAGGTTCTAGGTTAAAGTAGACAAGAGTTAGTTTAACCAGCACTGGGGTCAACGTCGAGTCAGAGGAGAAACCATACGTGGAACTAGAATGGAGAAAATTCAATATAAATACCGAGGTGAACGATGGCTAACTATTGAAAAGGGGTAAAGGACAACTCTCTAAGGCACACAGAGATAGCGACTGCAGAGAGTGGCTTCCAGTTTTCTGGAGGAAGGAAACAGGAAGAGGGGAAGGGATCTGGAAACTTGGAGGAGGGCCATACAGGAGGGAGAGTCTGGTCTCTGCGGAGGCTCCTGGCCGTGGCAGTTGTGTGCTGAACAGCGACACCTGCTGGTGAACCAAGGAAGGGGGCCTTGACGCCAACATGCCAATCCACTTGTGTCTGGGGGTAGGCAAAACACCAGAAGAAAAGGCACCTTCTTTCTCCCTGGCCTTGCAGTCTCCCTCCAGCACCCTCAACTGGCAGCGCCCATCCTCGAGTAGCCGGCAAAGAGGACATGAGGTCTGCAGAATGAAGCTCCGGTATCACAAAGCAAAGCAAAGAAGGGTGGGTTTGGAGCCGGAAGGCAACAACAGTAATTGGCACAACCAAGTGAACCCACGGCAGACGGAGAGGGGGCGAGAAAGTGGGGGGTGTACATCAGAGAGTGATTACGAGAATGAATCATGGAATCTCATCTGGAAAAGGAGGGAAGTGAGGACCGTAAAAAGAGGCGGGATGAAGGCCACCACACACTGTAGGTGGTGCAGGGGAATGACTGTGCGGAGGTGTGCGGGGCGTGACCTTCCCTACAGTTTGCTGAGGCCCTGGAATGCACCAGAGGACTGAGCGGGACCGCAGAAGAGCCGCGAGAAGGTTCTAGGTGCAACAAATGTGATCCTGCGATGATGCCGCTTTCCCAAATCCTTTAAAGCTCTCCTAGGGGATCCTGTTGCAGAAAGCAAGCCCGTAAACTCATTCCCCCAAGGCATTCCCGTTTACTCTTAGGCCCACAGGGAAGGAAACTTGCCACCTCAACTGTTACCTTCAACAATGTGAAATTCCGGTGTCTTTCAGCGCTGGTCTTCTCTATTTTCTAAGCTCAGAAAGATAAAGCCAAGAGATTGAGTTCTAGCATCTGTGCAAGCGAACAATGACCTATTAAGTATGTTTTCCAAACTACGTGAAGATTCTCGTCTTGCCTTTCTCCCTCCTTGCCTCCGTGCCTCCCCACTCCCACAGTTTTGGGAATCATGGACCTACACATTTAAATGCCTAATAGGGGCACTTCAGGTATCTGCTGAAGGCCACACAGGAAGACATCTGAGGCATGAAGCATTTAGACCACGAAAATCCTACTGGTAACTGACAGCCAACTCTGCCTGCCAGTAATTACAGCCTGTCAGAGTTCACAGGCACTTGCATTTCACAAGGATGTGTGAAGTGCACAAGCCTTCCATTTCTCAGGAGGGGCCCGCCCTACGGCAATATTTTTACAAAATGACAGTTTTCAGCAAGATATAGGATCTTATTTAGGCAAATAAATAAATAATAATAATAATAAGCGTCATTCTTCACCTATAGGACTGTAAATGAGGTTGTAATTAATGAGCTTGCAGTCAGGAACACTGCCAAAGGCACTTGCTCAAGTTTGGTTTGGAGCTATTTATTTAGTCATCATTAGGAGACCCCAGACCTATTTGGGGCGACAGGCAGTGTGGTCTTAATTCCTTTATCCACTTTTTTTTTTTTTTAACCGATTCATCCAGATCTCTCAAGGGTAAGCTGCCTCTTTTTAATCTACCTATGCCATATAAAATTAAGAGCCAATTACACCACCGTCAAGCAGAGGAGGGCTTTTAAAGGATAACTGGAGAGTGATATATAGGGTTTTCTAATCACTACACCTAATTGCAAAGAGGAGTAAAGAAATTTTCATGAGTATCTGAGCTAAAATTAAGCACAAATAATCAACTATGAACTTTCCATTATGCTAGCAGTGTGTTCTCTGAGGCAACCACACTTTCCCCAGGAGGGCATAGATTACTATTTGTGGTAAATCAACTGTGTATGGGAAAAAAGGGGGTGGGGCATACAACAGAGTGGGAGGGAAGAGAGATAAGACTCCAAGAAAGTAGCTGTAAGAATTCCTGAGCCAGGAAGAGGTGGGGGAGATTTTGGAATCCAAATGGAGAAGAATTAAAGAAAAGAAAGACCCAAATAAATATGAAATGGGAGGAAAGGGTTGGTGGAAAAGCAGAGCTAAAAAAGGAGGGATAGGGATCCCATCTCTAACATGCTAGGGGAATCCAATCCCAAGATATCAGTTTCCAAGCTGGACTTCATTAAAAAAAGAAAAAAAATCCCTCATTCAATGGGGACAAATTCAGCTGCTAATTTGTTTACACACTGTGGTTGATTACTGGGCCAAGATCACTCAGAGTCAGTTTCCTCACTGTGGTGGGACGACAGATTCCGGAAGGAAGGCTGTTCACTGGGGATAAATGGGCAAAATGGAAAAGTGTTCTTGCCATTCTAAAGGCAGGGGATTTACTCATTTTTTTCTTCAATTTCACATTTCTTTGGCATGTCATCATTAGGAGATGAAACACTCTCTTGAAACCGTGAGCCAGACCAACAAGTGTGTTTTCATCGTCCTTACTTTTTGGCTAAGGAGAAAGATAACCACACAAGTAACCAAGACAATATCAGGTAACAAGATCGGCTATGAAGAAATTATAGTGAAATGATGGGATGGAGGATACACTTTCCTATATGGAATGAATTATTAGGCTGTTTTCTCTTTCCTCCCTCCCTCTCTCTTGCTGTCCTTTTCCTCTTTCTGTTCTTCACATGTTTTATTGAGCCCATAATACATGCCAGGCATGTCTGGTTCATTTTTTTAAAACTTCCCAACCCCCGCCTAAGATAACAAGTAAGTGTTTTGCACCTGACAGGCACTCAGTGAGTTGTTGGAAAGATTCAGTTGTTCACAAACTTACATTCTACTCGATGAAGAACATAATATATCAAAAGAGAGGAGAGACAAAAATTCTGCATAATTAACACAGAAACAGGTTAAAATTAGATGACAGTGAGCCTTATTGGCACAAATAATGACTATATCAATATGGCATTTGAAATAGCAGGACCGCATCACAGCTCTCACTTTTGTGTCTCATCTGTCTTATGAATTTGGAGAAAGCAAGGCATTTTGCCAAATTTAGAAGCAATTCAAATTTTACGTATTGAGAGTTTCGACTGAAACTTGTGTATGTCTGTATTTGAGCTCTGATTGCTGGCAAGATAAAATTTCCTAGTTAAAGGAAAATCGGTCCTCAAGACTGAGAGAAGGAGGAGGGGGGAGGAAGTGGGGAGCGGGAGAGCACACCAACTCACAGAGTTAACTGTACAGAATCAGAAACAGATGGACTGATGTCTTCAGAGGTGGAAGGGAAAACAAAGGGAAAACAGTGATTGGCAGAACGCAGTTTGGAAGTTGTTGCCTTTGATCACGGAGCCTTCGTATGTTGGGTGCCTAACAAGCTTAGGCCGATTTCCCCTGGTAAAGAAGCTTTGGATGACATAAGCCAAACATTTTCCCTCTTAATTCTCCTGGTAATAGCCATTTATCTTTTTCAAGCCGTGGTGGAAACGGAGGAGTGTACATGAATGCAGATGCCGGACCTCTCTGCCCACCTCACATGTAAATGTTATAATAGGATTTCTCTGACTTAGCAGCACAGAACCAGAATTCATTTGGATTCCCACCCCGGCTCATGAAGACTACCACATAGGTCTGTAGAAAAGATTGGCACGAAGCGGAAAAAGTCACCGCCACACTAACACCTCTGGGTTTATCCTAAAATACAAACTGATCTGAAGTCCTCGTAAGAAAGTCATGGATGTCTTAGAGTGGGGGGAGCTGATCCACAATTGAGTTCGGCAGATGTGGCAACTGGCATTATCTTGCATTTCAACATCCATGAATAAATTCCCTCAACCTAAGGCATATAAACACACTTTCATGAAAGAACCCACACGACTCTTTATTTGGAGGAGATTACATAAAATATTTATGTCCCTCTGTCCTCCTAACCAATTACTTTCCCTTCGGAAAAAAAAAAAGTACATATGAAATGTGATTAAAAATTTACCTTGTAACAAATAACTGGCAATTAACTAATTCATTTCCACATTTCTCCATTCTCCCTTACAGTCGGGATGTATTGTAAAATAACTATCACTTTGGAACCTTTCAAACTGGAAATACACCATATCAATGGTGGCAGGCAAGTCAAAACACAGTGTAGATTTCGTATCAATCAGAATGTCAAATGATCTCATTAGAGTTTCAGGTCTATATGTGGGTGCATTTCAACTGCTCAGCTTTTGCGGCATAAAAGTTTAGCAAAGATTAAGTCATTTACCAGCGACATTTGGCTAAGGCAGCTGAGCGGAAGCTTTGATGAAATGTGTCAGTCATTTCCCAGCAACCCTGCCTTCGACAGGAGGCTATCGGGAGTCACCGCTGTCACTGAGCTATTGCCAATGTGGCTGGAATTCTTTTGACAGAATATTCCAACTCTAAATTTTGTCCTTAACTTGCACGTGAACGTTTTACGTCTGTGATGGTCTTTACCATTAAGATGAACTTTCTCCACATCGGAGCCTGGAATGACTATTCCTTTTCTGAAAATAATTTTGGAAAGTAATGTATTGAAGCGATAGGTTTTAGAATTTCTATAAAGAAAGAGTACATAGGTAGTGCACAATGAAACTTATGTAAAATGTTGTTCCAAGTTTTCCTTAAAATTAACTATCCACTCTGACTTAGCTCGGTTCTGGGAGTCAAATATTGTTTCTGGTCTTGTCCCTCTCATCGGCCTGACGCAAATCCAAATGTCTGGTGGTGCTAATACACAGCATAAACTCTAAACTTCTGCTTGTGGTATATTTATGTAAAGCAGAAAAATCTTGGCCTTCCAAGGGTCTCAGTAACAGATCACTCTAGGAGCTCTTCCAACTATATCAGATACCGAGCTTCCAAAACATTGCCACTTCTCTTCTTCTGAGGAATCGATGGCAATCAGATCCTAGCAAAATTTGGAGTCTCTGAGCATGTGTACACAAATATTACATAAAATGAGAAGCAAATGTAACACATAAGAAAATGGACTTGAAGTAATGACCATCTGTTATTAAAACAGTGATTTTACCCATCTTTCAACATTTTTCTTAAGCTAAAGGAAGCTGCTTTAAATTGATCTTACCGCAAAAATCTGCACAAGGTTCATGACTTCTGTTTGAGAAGCGCCTTGTGGAATTCTTAGCCACACGATACTGATTTTAACCAGCAACTTAGTAATAACTGAGTAGACTGACCTTTAATAACGAAATTGATCAACCTGGCCAACATGACCATCATTTGGAAACAGAGGACCTTCTAGTTCAAAACTACCCTCTCAAATTAGCTTGTGTGTATTTCAAAAATTAAATATTCATTTTAGGATATTGCATATTAATTTAAGGCGTTAGTGAAAGGTGCATATTAAGGACACTGAATCACACGGTGATTTAAGAATCACACTCTTAAATATTTTCTAAATATAAAAGAACTCTCTTCAGGGTTAATTTCTTAAGGAGAGAATTTCTCTTAAAAAATTCTGAGTCGTGTTTTGAGATCTTGAAAACTTTCAGTAGGTGAATAATCAAGTGGCATTGATTTGAGGGTGAAAAAGACATGTCAACAGATAATTACAATAAAATGTGATAAGTGCTATTATAAGGATTTGTGCCAAGTCCTCTGAGAGGGCTCCTCCCCTTCCATATGGGAATTTTGGCAATGACAGAATCAGGGTGTGGGTGAATTTGCTGAAGTGATTGCAATCAGGTCAGAGAATCAAAGAACTCTTGAAGTAGGGACTTAAAACAGTCTTCCTACTGATGGTATGTTGAGTATGAAGGAAATAATGTTAAATTGGATAAAAAAAGACATTATTAAGATTATCTAAGAACTCACTGTGGCATTCTAATTGAAATTAAAATTCCACCTAAAATTGACTACAGTTATAATGCTTAAAATTTATGTAACACTTTGTGCTTTACAGAGTAATTTCTCATTGTATTAGCATTTGCTTTAAAAGATAATTTAATTTTTAATATATTCATTCATATACTATTCATTCACTCAATAAATATGCTCTGTGCCAGATACTCTGTCAGGAGTTGATAATTCCAAGATGAATAAGGAACTGCCTCTGTGTTCATAGAATTGTATTCTTGCTAGACTGTGAACACCTTTTTTATTTTATTTATTTATTTTTATTACGTTAGTCACCATACAGTACATCATTAGTTTTTGATGTAGTGTTCCATGATTCATTGTTTGCGCATTAACACCCAGTGCTCCATGCAATACATGACCTCCTTAATACCCACCTGGCTCACCCATCCCCCCCATTCCCCTCCCTCTAAAACCCTCAGTTTGTTTCTTGGAGTCCACAGTCTCTCAAGGTTTGTCTTCCACTCTGTTTCCACCCCTCTTCATTTTCCTCTTCCTGCTCCTAATGTCCGCCATGTTATTCCTTATGCTCCACAAATAAGTGAAACCATATGATAATTGACTGTCTCTGCTTGACTTATTTCACTCAGCATAATCTCCTCCAGTCCCATCCATGTTGATACAAAAGTTGGGTATTCATCCTTTCTGATGGAGGCATAATACCCCATTGTATATATTATCCATTCTTCCGTTGCAGAGCCTCTCAGCTCTTTCCACATTTTGACTATTGTGGATCTTGTTGCTATGAACATCGGGGTGCATGTGGCCCTCCTTTGACTGGAAACACTTTTGAAGGAAAAGGTATTATAGCATACACACACACACACACACACACACACACACACACACATGCATATAGTGTATAGTATACCAAATGTTTGCTGATGAATAAATGAATGTGTGTATTGGTCAAGTTGGCAAATAAACAGTTCTTTTACTGAAGAGAAGTTTGGGCATGATAAATTCATAGGGGCTGGAGTCAGAAGCCCTGGTTTTAAGTTTTAGCTTAGATATATAGTAGGATACTGGGAAATTCACTTAACCTTTCCAGTCTCAATTTTTCTTGCTGTGGGCATAAATAATATATCTCTTATAAGCTTGCTATGGGGATGGATGTGAAAATGGTTTCTAATCTGAAATGCTATTTAGATGTTAGTCATTATTACAAATATGATCCCAATATTCTACATGATAGAGCAACATTTAACAATAAGTGTCTCCATCAATATAGCAATATAGACTTTCCAGAATGGGTAAATCAAGAGTGCTAGTCATGGCAAAATGCCAGGTACCCTGAGGCAAATTACACCAGTGATTAGAATCATAGGTTGAGACAGAAGTCTCTGTATAGATAGGTAAACCAAAGGGGACTGGAAGTATTGTGACTTGGAGGTAGGGCAGATCCCAAGTAGTTGTAATTGAAGGTATGGGGTTCTAAATCTGACCAGCAACAAGCACACCTGTTCCAAGATCAATGAATGGTCCTAGCAGTCACGTTTCAGGCATCTGAATTTTGGTTCTGGTATTCTGACGACACTTGGAGTTTCATTGGATGGAAGCTAAGGAGCTGGGTGAGTGTATAGATAAAGGGGTATCATGGATGTTGCTAAAAATATGTGAAGACAGAAGTAATTGAAATGAGGTTGGGCTCATAGACAGTGGGCTTGATGACAGGGATGATGATTATGATACTATGACTATAAGGACTGCCACCACTAGCACCAATAACTGTATGTTGACAGTTTGCAGAGTATTCTCCATTATCTCTGTTAATACTCATTAGAAAGTTGTAAAGCACTTATTCTCATTCCATTTTACAGACAAAAGCATACATTCAGATGAATCAAGTCACTAGTCTAAGGCCATATTTCAAGGAAATTGACTTAGCTCCTGGGACTCCACATCAGATGGCACTTCATATAAGATGATTAACCCTTTATGTCATGGTCCCAGGATATCAGGGTTCTATGCAGAGTGGACTGGGGGAGCAGAAATTATTTCTGGATAGTCAATAGCATTTACTACAGGATGCCTTGAAAAATTTTTTTTTTTTTTTTTTTTTTACATATATGTGTTTTCTTCTTTAGGAAGTGAAAAACTCCTTGAAAGCAATAAACTTATTCTCCCTTTTCATTGCTATAGCTTCAAGGACAGTATTCATATCTGCTAGATGAGATAAGTACATTTAGTCATTATTAGTATTTCAGTAAAAAGATCTACTAAAATCTATTAGAATTTGCTTTCCATTCAAATAGCTAATTCATGAATTGCTGCCATTTCTTCCCTCTCTAATAAACACATGCAGATTTCACTACTAAACCCATATCTTTTTCATGCTGCTAGATCTCTCTGCTGGATCCTACAACCAGCGAATCATGGCAAAACTCTGCAGGCAGGGAAGTTCCTGAGTATGGTTCCTTGCTGACTTGTTGCCCATGACCATGATTCTCTTTTCTCTCTTCGTAGCCTGTGGTTCATCTAATCTGCCATACACTATCCCATTTCTTTTTCTTGTTAGTTTCTCCATTCTTCATATTCTTCAAACTTTGTATTTCAAAACAAAATATTTAGCTTATTAAAGAAGGATAGACAGAAATGGAAAGCGGAAGGTTAAAGTGGAATGAGTAAAGTGAAACAAATGAAATAATTGTTAGATTTTAAAACATAACTTGTATTTAAAATTAAATTGTGTGTCTCATAGTTAATGACTATAAACTTGTTCATAGAATGGAAGCTTAGGTGAGACCAAAATATAGGTGCAACGCCTATTTTTGTTGTATATGAATCTGCTTCTGGTAGACTGGCTCTCCAGTCATACCAGACTCTTTCTCTCCTGGCCTAATCTTTTTAGAAACCAAGTGGGATGGGCTTCAAAAGGGGCCAACTGAAACTGGCTATGCCAAGATTGAAGACTTAGTAGTTCTTGACCAGCAGGATATAGCAGAAACATCTTGGGAGCTTTGCAACCCATCTGGCCCACTTTTCGTCTCTCTAATGAGTTACCAGAATGTCTAGTGGGGCAATGACCTGAGCTGAAGGCAGACACCCAATGGAGCCATGCAGGCACCCAACTAGATCTGTGGCTTTGATTGAACTATATAACCTCTCTCTCTGATCATCTAATTCTCTCATTTGAAAAATGTAGTTAATAATTCCTGAAATACTTAGACAAATTTTGCTGAAATATGTGCTAGACCTGTCTGGTAAAAACTAAAGTACACTAATAAAAGAAATTAAAACCTGAATAAGAAGAAAGACATATCATATCCATAGAGTGGAAGGCTTTATGCAGTTAATAGTAATTCTTCTCAAATTAATATAGTCACTCTAGTGTTAATAAAAAATCTTATTTTGAGTATGATTTTTATAGAAAATGACAAATTGATTCTAGAATTTGTAAGGAGATGCAAAGGATCTGAAATGGGCAAAAACAATTTTGAAAAAGAGAAAGGAAGATGGAGAATTTACGCTACCTGATTTTAAGGCTTACTATAAAACTGTAGTAACTAATACAGTGTGATGTTGGCATAAGACCATATAGATCAGTGGAGCAGCATAGAGTCCAGACATATATTATCAATTGATTTTTGACAAAGGTGCCAAGATAATTCAATGGGGCAGAAAGGCAGTCTTTTTAACAAATGGTGCTGGAAAGGGTGGTTGTCTGTATGGGGGAAAACATGAATCTCTGCCCTTATTTCACAACGTATACTAAAATAAACTGAAGATGGAGCATAGATCTAAAGACAAGTGGTAAAACTGTAAAACACCTAGAAGAAAACATACAAAAAAATCTTTTAAACATTGGGTAGACAAAGATTTCTTAGGACACTAAAAATATAAGAAAATATTTAATGAATTGGACCGCATCAAAATTAAAGTTTTCTGCTTTTCAAAAGACATTAATGAGTGAATGAAGAGGAAAACAATGAAACGAGGGAAAATATTTGTAATCTTTAACAAAGAACTTGAATCCAGAATTGATCAATTACTTTCACAACTCACTAAGAGAAAAACAACCCGCCAAAATGAGCAAAAGATTGAACAAAAGCTTTTTTTTTTTAAAGATCTTATTTATTTATTTGACAGAGACAGCGAGAGAGGGAATACAAGCAGGGGGAGTGGGAGAGGGAGAAGCAGGCCTTTTGCTGAGTGGGGCTCGATCCCAGGACCCTGGGATCTTGACCTGAGCTGAAGGCAGATGCTCAACAACTGAGCCACCCAGAGGCCCCTGAACAAAAATGTTTTTAAAAGGAAGATGTAGAATGGCCAATAAACACATGAAGAGATGCTGAACATTGTTATGTATTAGGGAAATTCAAATTAAAACTGAAATGAATATGATTTCACACCCACACCAGTGGTAAAAATGGGTGATAAAGACTGATAAAAAGACTGGTAATTCCTAGTGTTCGTGAGGATGTGCAGCAATAGAAAAAATAAAACCAGGAAACAAAAACAAAAACAAAACAAAAAACCCTAACCTCATATTTTGCTGTGGGATTGTAAAATGATACATCCACCTTGGAAAACAGTTTAATGTTTTTTTACAAGGTTAAATGTACACTGACCATATACTCTAAAAGCTCACTTCTAGGTATTTGTCCAAGAAAAATAAAAACAGATGTCCACAAAATGCTCATCATAAATGCTCATATTAGCTTTTTTGGCAACAGACCCAAACTGGAAACTACTCAAATGTCTCTCCACAGGTGAATGGAAAAATAATTGTGCTCCAGCCATACAATGGGCTAGTACTCAACAACCAAAAGGAATAAACTACTCATACAGCCACACTGATGAATCTTAAAAGATAATACCGAGAAAAAGAAAACAGACCCAAAAGAGTTTGTACTATATGTTTCCATTTAAGTGAAATTCTAGAACAGGCAAAAAGTAATCCATGCGACAGAAATCAGATCAGCGATTGCTTTGGATGGGGAAGGGAGGAAAGAATCGACTTAAAAGGGGTCCAAGGAAATATTTTGAGATGTTCTATATTTTGACTTAGATGGTGGTTACATAATGTATTCATTTATTGAAACATATCAAACTCTACACTTCAAATGAATGCGTATTATTGTTTAAAATTATATCTGAGAATAATTGACTTCAAAAAAAGCCTGCCTCATATTGCTGTGAGAAAAAAAATTATAAACATGTAGTATAATATAAATATATTATATAACAAGTGTCTTGCATATAAAAATGAATAAATGAAAGTATATTTCACCTACTCTTAAACAGTTGTCATCAGGACACTCTGAATGAAATATAAGAATATAAGCTATAATCATTATAAAGTGCCAGCAATTTATAGACAGACTTTGGTAAAACAAACAAACAAACAAAACCCCACACAAATGAAGAAGCAGATACTTCTTTTGGATAAAAATATTTATATAAGTCCTTCACTGAAAGTTGGTCAACATTAGCAAGAAAAAAAGTTTATTTGTCCTTTTAAAATTTTATATTATTCCAGTAAAGTTAACATACAGATTATTATTAATTTCAAATGTACAGTATAGTGACTTGACAATTCCACACATCACCCAGTGCTCATCACAACAGGTGCACTCCTTAATCTCCTTAATTCCCATCATGTATGTATATATGTACTTGTATACACACACGCACACACACACACACATATAGACACACTACAACTTCTTTTTCTATTCATCTATCACTGGACATTTGTGTTGCTTCTATAGTTTGACTATTTGTAAATAATGCTGCTATAAATATAGGGGTATCTCTATCCCATTGAATTGGTGTTTTTTGTAAATACCCAATAGTGTGATTACTGGATTGCGGGGTAGTTTTGTTTTTAACTTTTTGAGGGACCATGATACTGTTTTCCACAGTTGTTGCCCCAGTTTGCATTCTCACCAAGAGTGCAAGAGGGTTTCTTTTTTTCTATATCCTTGTCAACATTTGTTGTTTCTTGTGTTTTTGATTTTAGCCATTCTGACAAATGTGAGGTGATACCTCATTGTAGTTTTGAATTGCATTGTTCTGATGAATGATGTTGAGTATCTTTTCATGTGTCCATTGGATGTCTGCTTTGGGGAAATATTTGTTCATGTTTTCTGTGAATTTTTAAAAAAGATTTACTTATTCAAGAGAGAGAAAGCATGCATGCATGAATAGCAGGGAGGGACAGAGGATGAGAGTCTCGACCAGAATTCCTGCTGAGCAGGGAGCCTGTTTTGGGGCTTGATCTCATGACCCTGAGATCATGACTTGAGCTAAAACCAAGAGTCAGACGCTTAACCATCTGAGCCAGCCACCCATAATTGGATTATTTAAGGATGTTAAGTGATATAAGTTCTTTATATATTTTGGATACTAACCCTTTTTGGATAGGTCATTCGCAAATATCTTCTCCCATTTGGTAGGTCGCCTGTTAGTTTTATTGATTGTTTCCTTCACTGTGAAGATGCTTTTTATTTTGAAGTAGTCCCAATAGTTGTTTTTTGTTTGTTTGTTTGTTTGTTTGTTTGTTTTTGCTTTTCGTTCCCTTGCCTCAGGAAACATATCTAAAAAATGATGCTACAGCTAATGTCAGAGACATTTCTGCCGGTGCTCTCTTCTAGGATATTTATGGTTTCAGGTCTCACATTTAGGTCTTTAATCCATTTTGAATTTATTTTTGTGTATGGTGTAAGAAGGTGTTGAGTTTCATTCTTTTGCAAGTTGCTGATCAGTTTTCCCAACACCATTTGTTGAAGACACTGTCTTTTCCCCAATGGATGTACTTTTCTTCTTTGTTGAAGATTAATTGATCATATTATTTTCCTTTTAGATGCTTCATTTTGAAGAATCTGGAAGACATCCTTTACTATGCATTGGTGCCATAACCATATTAAGTGAATGAGTGTTATTACCTCAGGGAGAGATGGACCACCAAAATGAAGCTGGAAACCTGGAAGTGGGCCAGTAGTAGGAAGTGATGCTGGACACATTTCTGAGAAAGCCTCTGAGTGAATTAGAAGGGTCTGTCCAGAAAAATAGAGGAATGGATTTGTACCACCTTCTGGGTTCTGTATGTTTATGATAGGCTAACAATAAAATTGTTCTGAATCTGGCAATGGACTTGACTCATGTACCTTTCCAAGTACTAACTAAGATTCTAGATTTAGACAAAGAGCCCAAATGTACAAAATGTTTGTAGGATGGCTTGAAAAATATTTGTAGTTTTAATAGTTCAATGTTTGATATATTTTGAGTTAATTTTTCAAGTTAAAATCATTTAATCAATCAACCACACACCAGCCAACCACAACATAAAATCTAGATACTATCTTAGACTGTAAAGATAATAGTTTCTGCACTAAAATGACTGGGGAGGTTGTAGAAATTCCATTCAAAGTCTGATCAGGTTAGTGAAGAACATGAAAAGTATTTTGGAAGAAGAATGCTTGAAAAGAGACAGGAGAAATATTTGAAAGTCTGTCATGTAGAAAAGAATACAGAATTTTTCTTCATAGCACTCGAGGCTGGAAGCAAAGTCAATTGGTAGAAATTACAGTGTGGGAGGTTTGGGTTTAAACCATTACGTTATATAGTTTTCAGATGTTTTGCTTCTGCTGGGGTGTTTCTAGGGAAGGGAGAGAACTCACCTCACCACAGAGTAGCTGGATCTTCAATGAATAGCTCTAGTTGTTAACATGAAGTACCAGTTCATAGTTAAGAGAGTAGATTCTTGAGTTTGAATTCTGTCTCTGACGTACTAGCTATATGACTTTGGACATGTTGCTTCATCTTCTGGAGCTCATTTTCCCCAACTTTCGGATGGCTCTTACCTTCTAATACTTTTGTGAAGAACTAATGCACAAATGGTACTTAGAACAGGATCTAGCATTTGGTAAATGTAAATTAAATGTTAACTACTGATTATAATTGTTACCTTTCTGGAGGACTGAGGTAGAGATTTCTGTGTGAAGTAGGAGGCTGGGCAAGATGATCTCAAAAATTTCTTCCAATTCTGTGTTTCTGTAGATTCAGTACATTGTTTTAAAGGTTTACATATCATTGGAAAATGACATCCAGCCTTGAATGTGGAATTCTCTTCCATGAAGATTTTGAAACAGTAAGCCCATCTGGTACGATTTCGCATGACTTTTTAGGCTAGTTAAAATACTTCCACATGAGACTTGCTTTTCTCTCCAACTCCTTGATCTATTTTTCCTGGGTCACTTTTCATGTGTGATATTCATGTGTGAGAGGAAGAGTGGGACACAATACCTCTTTCTGTTGTTTCCCAAGCATTGTACAAAAGGGCATAGTTCCATGCTATGACAGTTTATAGAACATATTGACTAACAATCTAAAATAGAGAAATCTGGGGCACCTGGGTGGCTCAGTTGGTTAATTGTCTGCCTTCAGCTCAGGGCATGATCCCAAGATCCTGGGATCGAGTCCTCCATGCGTCTCCTGGCTCAGCAGAGAGCCTGCTTCTCCCTCTCCCTCTGCCCCTCCCTCTTGCTCGTGCTCTTTCTCTCTCAAATAAATAAAATCTTAAAAAAAATAAAATAGAGGGGCACCTGGGTGGCTCAGTGGGTTAAAGCCTCTGCCTTCGGCTCAGGTCATGATCTAGGGTCCTGGAATCGAGCCCTGCATCGGGCTCTCTGCTCAGTGGGGAGCCTGCTTCCCACTCTCTCTCTGCCTGCCTCTCTGCCTACTTGTGCTCTCTCTCCCTGTCAAATGAATAAATAAAATCTTTAAAAAAAATAAAGAAATCTCCACTCAACTATGAATTAGTAAATACGTAAGAATGCATGCTATGACATAAACATTGTGTGAAGCTTTGGAAACACACTCATCATTTAAAGTCCAAGTTAAATACTACGTAAAAAAAAATCTGACCCAGATGTGTATCCATTACCCATGGCTGTGTTACCAAGCACCTCTAAATTAATGATTTTTTTTTTTTTTTGGTCTTGGACTCAGCCAAGCAGTTCTTCTTGTAATTGGGGTGAGCTTTGTCTTGGCTAGGAATATCTCTGCTTCTGGTTGTTGTTGGGTGTTGGCAGGAGCTGTGGGTGACTGGGCCAGGTATCTTTCATTTTTCTTCAGACAAACCTGGGCTTGTTTTCCCTGCAGATCCAGGGGTTCAAGAGAAAGACTCCAGAGTTGGCTTAGAACATCATCTTTTTCACCAAATTCTACTGACCAAAGCAAATCCCAAGGTCAGTCCAGATTCAAGACTTGAGGAAACAGGTCCCATCTCTTCATGGGGAGATCTAGAAATTCACATTGCAAAGAGCATAGATACAAGGGAGGCCAGTGATTCAGGCCATCTGTGCAATCAACCCACTACAAGATGCAACCATCAAATAGATAAGAAATGTTACTATAACCCTGATATAGAGTCAGACACTCTGCAAGACAGTGTAAGAGATTAACCATATTCACTGTACAAAGCTTCTCACAATTATGGAAAGGTAAGCCACACTGGGGCTCTGCCTGCCTGACATTTTTTTTACTCAGACAGCATTCCCAACAGATGTCCAAGAAGCTGACAAATACATAAAAATTTTAAAACAGCAAACGATATCAATTATAAAATTATAGTGTCCAGAGTAATTTAACCGGAGGTGCCAGAGTAAATAGCCAGCGATGTGAATGTTCTAGAGGTATGCCAATTAATTACACAGTGTGAGAACCAGGGACTTCTGTTTACCGACAAGGAGTTAAACTCTCACAGCAGCGCCAGAGAAGACTTTTGAATTAATGGCTAATTTCAAACAAAGCATTTAATGTCACCACTTGAAATGTTTCAGTAATAATTCAAATGGTTTAATTCTAAGCCACTTATGATTAAATTTCAAATATGCTAAGGTATTATTAGACATTTATAGGAAAAATCATTTTTTTCCCTGCAAATTAAATGTTCTTCTGTGACAACGGTTCAAGTTATGATGGGGGGGGGGTTCCTGTTTCCTTTTAATTATAGCCCAAACACTTACACGGATAAAGCGGCAATGCGATCGCTATTTCATTTTGGAGCCATTATTACTGAAATGCAAACTATCTCAATATCTACCCCCCCCCCAGGTTTTCTTTTTAATCCCATAAAAGCATCTGTCTTTGATTTCAAGTGGAGTACCTGCTGTGCTAGATGCAAGGCAAATCCAATTTGTGTGTAACAAAACCAAATGGGCTGAAATGAACTCTGCATTTTAAAGATGTTTTTGTTTAATCATTGCCATCACTCGTCCTTAATGAATGCATAATCAAGTTAAACTTCAGGCAAGAAACGGAATGGCTCTTCTTAAGACGGAGAAAGCAAATTCCTGTGATATCCCTCACCACCGATCTGCCTCCTATTCCTGTGTTGGCAGGAAAAAAAAATAAGAAAGATCTTCAAATGCGTCTTATGGCCAACTGTTGAGAACCACGGCGTGAGCGGCAACACTGCTCATTTTTTCTGCTTTCTTCAGAAATCATTATAATGATTGTTTGGAGCAGAAAGTGAGATGTAAGGGTCCTGGGTTCTCATTTCATCCTCCCCTTTTCTACATGGCACAGAAATAGGAGGTACGATAAAGTACTCTGGGAGTTTGCAGGAGGATCTGGGGGCATTTCTGTGCCGCACATCACTTAGCCCCAGTGTTGGTATGTAATTAACCAAGGTCAGAGTTTCTATGTGGTAGTGAGACTTTGGTGGTTTCTTTCTTTTGGAAGGAGGGAATCTACTACAAAGACCTCAAGGTGTCCAATGATTTTTGTAACGTCGTGACACTGGACAAATGGATCGGTGACACACAAGGAAATGGTAGGAGAGGATGTTTCATTCATTTCACAGATAGGAAAGCCGAGCTCAAAATGTGCACTGACTAGTGTGGAGTCACAGGGTTAAAAATGGGAGAGTCTGAGCAGAAACACTACTCTCTTGGTCCTTAATCTAGGCAATCCTAAAATACAAAACCATGTTACTATGAAGCAGAGATGACAGACTTCAAAAGGGGAGTATCTGGAAGACCCGTTAGGTCTGCGTACACGAGCTTTGTATTTAAGGTGAATGTAGGTGACGTATGGTTAAGTACAGTGTGTACCTGTATTTTTTTTTTTGTGTCAAGCAAAAATCTAGAGCTTTATGAGGGTGCCTTCTGGCATTTCTTCTGGTTACTTTTAATGGATAAGAATTAGGATTGGTTTTATTTATAGCTGAGAGTCTGCATGGCAGGATAACTAAAACTCTGAGATGGAGAGTTTGAACACCTGCCATTATGTTTGACATTCCAACACTGCAAGTTATTTTTATGGAATAAAACATTGTCTTCTACTAGGGAAAAAAATCTTTTGGAACACTAACACTGTGAGCCAGCATCTGTCTTTTACCCTTAAATTTTCAAAGATTCATTAATTTTCTTTCTGATTAGGAACATCTCAGTGGGAGCAGAGTCCTGTGATTGTACACCACGGTTGTGTTGATGATCGATGAGAAGGTTAAGGAAAGCTGAAGAACTGCTTACAGGCCAAGCCTGTTAAAACCTATAGAGACTATTGTGGAAAGCCAGGGGATGGACCAACACTGAGGAAACCCCAAAGCTACATGCACCTATTCGCAGATTTTTTGAGGGTGACTGCCCCTGAGTTAAGCCATTCGGAGGGCAGATACAATGATGTGTGTTCCAAAGATTATGTCTTAGGAGTTCCCTTGTCCTTGTCCTTGATCTCTTTACCTTGTCCTCCAACTTTACCTGTTCTATTCAGATAAGGATAGGAATGTTGAGTTTTGAATGGTTTTAAAATTTTGCATGTGACAGCAGGAAAAGTTACAAGCATAATAACTAAACCACATTCCAGGAGAACAATATAACATATTTTTTATTGGCCAAACTCTCTCATCTCATGGCAGAGTAACACCAAACACCTTTCAATAATATTATTCTGGAGAACTTGGGACGCCTGGGTGGCTCAGTTGGTTAAGCAGCTGCCTTCGGCTCAGGTCATGATCCCAGCGTCCTGGGATCGAGTCCCACATCGGGCTCCTTGCTCGTCAGGGAGCCTGCTTCTCCCTCTGCCTCTGCCTGCCATTCTGTCTGCCTGTGCTCCCTCTCTCTCTCTCTCTCTCTCTGACAAATAAATAAATAAAATCTTTAAAAAAAAAAATATTATTCTGGAGAACTTAAAAGACACATGCATTCGTTCCTCACTGAAAAAATTTCAATTCCCAAATTGCACTAGCTGGCCAGTGAGACCTCTTGTCCCCTCCAACTTTTTTGTTCCTTTTCCTACTGCCAAAAGGAAGACTTCATCAATATTGGTATAATGTGCACACCCTGAGGCCAAAAGGTCATCCATGTAAATGGATTGAGTCCAACAGCTTATGATGTTCAGAATCTTTTCTTTTCTTTTCTTTTCTTTTTTTTTTTTTTTTGGCAGTTAATGTCATCATGTACTTTGGTTTAATGTGGTAGGTCATTTTGAGCAGTGGACTATGATCCTGGTATCCAAAAATGAATTTATTTGATGGAGATAAACTTGCCCATTGAACTCTAAACACAAGTAGCTAGGTACCAAAGGATCCCACTTAACGATAGTTTAAAAACTGTTAAAACCAAAAATCTTTTAGCATTCTCCGCAGCACAAGGGTTTATGTCAAATCGTAAGGTATCATTGTGGTGATAATTCAGTTGTTATCAACCTAGGTGGCCACTGGATGTCCCCACTCTTCCTCAAATGCGGCCAAGGCATCACTTAACTGGCAGTTATAAAAACAATGCATTTTGCGGGGAACCTTTAGAAAGATCGCGCAAGAGTTCTGGTGTGCTTAGCAGCAGCATTATGTGCCCCTGGCAACAGCAGGGGGGCCTAGAAATGGTGACTTAAAGACTGAGTTGAGTGGAAGGAATTCTCTGGGTCATGTCACTCTGTGTCATGCATATTTACTTCCATATCCTCTCCAATGACTAGCTTTTCTAAAAATCTTTAAAAAAGAAGTATGTCTGTGGATACTTCTATTATAATTCACGCAGGTGAAACAGGTATGACCAGGGAAGGGCGAGAACATGGGAGTGTGTCAACCTTGCAAAATACATGAAAAACTGACTCCTCGGAGCACAGGATAGAAAGCATTAAGAGATTTTTTTAGCGCAGTGGAAACTCTGAATTTTGATCACTCATTTATCCTAAGCAGTTGTACCTACCCAGGTAATGGCTATCGGACAACGGACTGAACTTTAAATTTGGAGCTAGGAGACCAGGCTTTGAATCTGGCTCTATGCCATTGGACAAAGTTGCTTTGTTTCTCGAACCTCAGGCCCTTGTTTGTAAAATGGAGACAGGAGTCCTGTTTTCAGAGTTGTTAAGAAGCTTAAGTGATATTTTATATATATGAAGGAGCCCAGGACATAGTGGTTACAGAATAAATGTCAAATATATTAGAAATCTGAGATGCAATGAAAAGTTACAAAAGGACTTTACATCTTCAGGACATCTAGGTCTAGCGAAAATGGAAAAGAGAAGGATTTAGTTTTACTTCCAATATACTTTATGATCTACTTGGAATTAATGAAAATTTGTTTAACCACATTAACTCTCCCTTTAAAGTGTCAGGGAGGGAGACTAATGCAAGCTACTTAATGCTTCACCTAAAAAAAAAGGCTTTGGAAAGTAGAACCCTCTTAAAAAAAAAAAAAAAAGTACCGTAAATACTTCATTACTTCTTAGGATTTTATAGAGAGGGAGGGCCGTGCAAGTGAAATGAGGTGTTTTGTTTTGTTTCTTTTTGTTTTGTTTTTACTGAGGAGAAGCTGAAGCGCAGAAAGCTGTGCAAAGTCAAGGAAGGAGTTTGCACCGTTAATCACGTGACTGTGTCAAAGTCGAACTGTCGAACTGAGAGGATGAAATGCGGTAGAATTTGCGACATTTGTCTTGGAACCGTGGTCTGAAACATTCAGAGAATTCTGGAAAGCTGGGAATTTCCCCTCTCTGAACAGTGTTGGTAAGGCTCCCAAATGAAGTCCCGTTTCTCTAATTCCATTCTACCACCAGACTATTTTATTTTCGTTTAGGAAAAACAATAAAACTTGCTTGTAACTAAGGAGCAGTCCTGGCACACAGTTCCTGCTGGGAAAACAGTATTGGAGCTCCTCTACTGGGAGACACTTCCTTGTGCTCCCTTCCAAGCACTGACTACCAGGCTACTAATTAGTATTTCTCAAAGGAAGAAGCTGACTCCTTTTTTTGGTTATGTATTCTCTACAATAATACCAATGTTTCTATGTAGTTTGGCCAAAAAAAAAAAAAAAAAATCAGATAGTATTTCTGTCATTGGCAGGGTAAGTAAAAGTTATTTCAGAGATACTGTTTGATTTGAATGACTGAAAGTAAGATTCAAAGGCTTTTATTAGCTTTGGTTTGGTTGAGAGTGATTGTAAACTGCTGAGAGGTTTGGGAGTTCAGGAGTTAGGTGGGTGAAGAAATACTACTACTCAGTGTTTATGGCCATGGCACAACTTTGTAAATTGGCTTTGGTTATCCGATTGAGAGCTCTTTTTTTTTTTTTTTTTTTTAAAGATTTTATTTATTTGAGAGCGAGAGAGTGGGCAAAAGAGAGAACACAGGCAGTGAGAGAAGCAGCTCCCCACCGAGCAGGGAACCTAATGCAGGGCTTGATCCTAGGACGCTGAGATCATGACCTGATCAGAACCAACAGAGCCAGCCATCCGGGTGCCCCTCCACTGAGAATTTTTATGGACCATATTTTATAGAAAGACTCCACCTACGATGTAACCTTGCAGAATGCTCCACAGAATGAATTACAGGCTCTTCTGCCCTTAGGATCTTCGGACCTAAGACCCAGACATGTGTTAACCAAGACCTAGGGGAAGTCTCACTGATGTTTTCCTTTTTTGGAAACTAGTACTACGTCTTGATTATTAGTTAGGCATTCAAGAAATGCCAATGGAAAAGAATATATATATTGCCCCTTGTGAATACAAATAATGCCCCTGTAATTAGTTTTCCAGTTTGGGTAATAAACTTGACTCTAACTATCCAGACTGTTTTCCCCAATTCCCCATATTGTTTAGCTGTTTTTAGTTGGGAAGAATGCTGAATAAATAAGGAAAGGGTAGAAGTAGAACTGCCAAGCAAAGTTGGCTCTTCTGTCTGAGAATTGAACTGCAGTCTAATTAGCTCTAACTAGCTGAGCTAACCAATCATAAAGTCTAAACTGAGCTCAAACTTTTGTATGTATCAGAATCATCTAAACAGCTTGTTTAAAGCACAGCCTTGGGCATCATCCTCCAAAATTTTAATTCAGTGGATCTATGGTAGGACCCAAGAATTTGCATTTTTAGTAAGGACTACTGTGATTCATCCTCAGATGGTTCTTGGGCCAGACTTTGAGGAACAATGGTAGATGATACCCAAATCATGTGAATTCACTGGAAACTAGTCAGGATGCAATGAAGAAACAAAGATTTACCTCCCTCCTAAGAGCGGGAAAACTGAGGGGGAAAGGGGACAGAGAGGAAATGTAGTTGGTTAGATGTCCGTAGTATTGACTGTGAAAGTCATACATCCTGGAAATGCATGGCTTTCCTTTTTCATTAGATAACTACCTCCCACTGTCCACTTAGGACTGTGGACCACACATAGTTTGGAGGGTAGTACTCATCCCATAAGAGGACGTGGAAAAGTATCGGGAAAAGTGCTCAGAACAGTGCTCAGAATTAAAGCCTGCCCCTTAGTAAGTGCTAGATAACAGTTAGCTATTACTACTCTTGCTTTTAATTCAGTGCTTTTCTGGGAAGGAAAGGAGATGCAGGTGGAGCTGGGAAAACAAACTCACCCAGAATAGAAGAAAAAAAAATGTAGAGCTTATGAGCTCTTAAATTGTGCCAAACCATTTTGTGACTCGATTTCAGTTATTTTAAGATAAGACATCTCTATCTTGTAAACTTGTCTGTATTTGAACTACATTTGCAGTATTTGTTTTTTATTTTGGTTTTGCTTTGCTTTTTGGGAAAGTCCTGTATGAAAAGATTCTAATGTTGATATAAAGAGAGTAATACCTGAGAGCATTAATTCTTGGGCTTGAGGGAGTCTCTGATACAAAATTTTACCTATACATACTTACGTGATTTTGTGGACACTGGCTAAGAATTTTTTCTCTACTTGGGGTGCCTGGATGGCTCAGTCATTAGGCATCTGCCTTTGGCTCAGGTCATGATTGCAGGGTCCTAGGATCGAGTCCCACATCGGGCTCCCTCCTTGGCGGGAAGCCTGCTTCCCTTCTCTTACTCCCCCTGCTTGTGTTCCCGTTCTTGCTGTGTGTGTGTCTCTCTCTGTGTCAAATAAATAAATAAAATCTTAAAAAAAAAAAAAAAATTTTCCCCACAAAATCTGGGAGAGTACTGGGATACCAGAAAGGTTAACAATTCATCCTCTGAGAACCAGCTTACCTGGTGACCTCTTCCTGACCCCACTCTCTGTGACCCTAGGTGAGTGGTGGTCAACCAAGGGCAGCTTTGTTCCTTGCTCTGGGGGCACGTGGCAAAGTCTTGAGATTTTTTTGATTTTACAAGTAGTGGGTACTACTAGCATCCAGTGGGTAGAAGTCAGGAATGTTGCAAAATATGCTACAACGCATAGGCAGCCACTCACAACAAAGAATTACCCGATCTGAAATATCAATTGAGTCAAGATGGAGAAATCTTGTCCTAGAAGTAAGATCCGTAGAATTGCGGCTAGGGACTGGAGGCAGACCTGGTAAAGCTGGGTACTAAGTGAGAAGCAGCAGAGTTGGGGACAAGGGAGATCACCACTCCTTTCCTTTTGAGCTGGTCCTTCAACAATAGGATGGGCTTCCTATCAGCACAGTGCCAGATGCCAATGGCAGTAATCTTTGTTTATCTACAGAATACTCCTCCCAACACTCTGTGGGTCTTCATTGCTTGGAACTGTTGGGGTATACTCTTGTCAAGTTGTCTTACCACTTACCCTGCTCACAGGTCAGGTATTGGGATCACTTCTGATTCAGAAGCAGGCAAATTTAAATTTCTTTTTTTTTTTTTTATAGCATTGCTTTTATCAGGGGAGGCATTTCCTTACTTGGGTAATGGAGTCCCAATAATAATTAGCACTAATTGAGATCCAGGTAAGAGCTTTAGTAGAAGGGCTGACAACTCAATCACTCATGGTGGTGACCTGGGGAATAGTCTCATAGGTCCTTGTTTAGTCACATGATTGAAGAAGAGGAAGGCAGAATTGAATGAGATTATTGTTAGTTTTCAGGAAGCATTGCATTTATTGTAAGCAATTGGAAAACTGTTTATTTGGACTAAATGCCATGAGCCAAACACGACACAACACACACACACACACACACACACACACACACACAAGGAGAATCTGAGCTTTACCTAATTATACACAGAGATCAGAGGGTCAGCAGGATTTTTCTTTGAATAATAAATAGGTTCTGTCTAGTAGCCTGGGGACAAGATCACATGTGTCCCAGTCATGTCCCTAGAGTGTCTTTGTGTGACTCTTACTTAACTTTCCTTCAGTTTCTCTATTATTAAAATGACCTAAACCTTTATTGTTTTCTGTTCTGTGAAAACTCTCCCGTACCTCTGGAGGTGTTTGGAGGGGAGGCTAACATCAGAGAGAGCTGTGAAGTTTACAGAGACGTGAAATCATTAGCATTCTAGAGTCCTATCTTGGTTTTCTGGGGGATATAGAGTAAGTGTGGGAGATAAAATCATTCAGACGATGAGGACATCCTTTTAGTTGGATCACAGATGAGAAAAAATTCAGTGGAAAAAAAAAAACCTGAAAGAGCCAGGGTACTTGCCATGGAAAATAAGATGTAAGACTTTGGCTTTGTCATATAAACGTAGGGAATAGATGCCAATCAAAGTTCACAGAATTTTGACAGTTTCTTTCTAACATTTCTCATGAGAGTAGAGAATAAGAAGTCCTCTGGATTGTATTAGGGCAAGTTTTCCATAATCCGGGACAAATGTGGTAGATACCAAAGCTGTAAGAGTGTCAGTAATCTTTGCCCTGTTGTTCTTGTGATTTTTCCATGAGGAGAGAAAAGAAAGAATTGTCTGGATTCTAGTTCCAGCTTTGCCACTCACTAGCTGGGGAAAAAAAAAAAGTAATCCATATGCCAAGAAAAATCCCAGATGACTTTCTATGACAGAAGTTTCTGTGAGAGGTATCCTGCGTGGCTGAGTCAGTTAAGCCTTTGCCTTCGGCTCAGATCATGATCCCAGGGTCTTGGGATCGAGACCCCTCTCGGGCTCCTTGCTCAGCAGGGAGCCTGCTTCTTCTTCTGCCTGCCATTCCCCCTGCTTGTGTTCTCTTTCCCTCTCTCTCGGACAAATAAATAAATAAAATCTTTAAAAAAAGAGAGAGAAGTTTCTAAGATAAATAGAATAACACTTCTGTAATCCATACCCCTGGGACTCCCCAATTTTGAACAAAATCTCCAGCTTGGCCTTTCTCCTGGCTGAAGTCATCATCAGAATTATTTACAGCTAGTGAGTCCAGAGCTTGAGTCTAAGCTGCTGTCACTCCAGGCAGTAGGACACACCCATTCCGTTTGGCAAAACAAAGCCAGTGAGGTCACTGACTCACTAGAAGCCTATTTGCCTGGAGGCCTGTCAACATTGTGTATTCTCTGTCCATGGTAGAAATTCTTGGAGAACAGAGTTGTAGGCACCCAAGCTTGCTCTCCTCAAAGGTTTTGAATACAGAGTGGTGTCCATTATTTTCATCTTCCTGTTCCCACTAACAATTCCATGAAACATAAGGGTGCCTGGCTGCTCTGCTTTGGTATTTGTGTGACAGGGTGGAACACAAAATGGGCAAACGCTTTGGTGGGGAACAGAACTGGGGCTTCTGAGAATGAAGTCATCAGAATACAGAATCTGAAAGGCTGTAGCAGAGTTACATAGTCAGGAGCTGTCAAGGTACCCAGGGGCTCTGACGAGGGGATTAGCAGTGGTGCTACCTGGAGTGGTCTTGGGGACTCTGGGAAGGATGATCCTTATGGTTGGTGGCCTCCCTGTGGGTACAAGCTGTGCCAGTGAGATCCTCTTGAGTGGCTTTCTAGGGAGTATGTGTATATGGAGAAGATGTCACACACTAATGAGTAGTCCACATGAGGTAGAAAAGGTTCTTCCATGAGAACCTGTGAGATCCCCTTCGGCAAGACTTTGAATAGGGGCAGGAGCTCCACCAATCACAGGCCCAGGAGACAACTGGACAAACGTGGTGTATAAGTGTAAATGTGACCCCGTTTTCACTCACCCTCTTCCTCCTCTGACAGCACCCATCCACACCAGCCTCCTCTCTCTAACCACCCCCGTTCCCTGTGCTGAAAACCACTCAGTCAGAAGTGAATTCTCATGGGAAGTCTGAATAGAACTGAGTTAAGTAGTTGCAGTGCTAGTTACTGCATGTTTGAAAGCAGTTCTTATATAATAGTCAGAAATAGAAATGCTTTCGGGGGGTTAAGATCATTTGATTGTAAATTTCAGATGATAATGGTAAAATGCAGGGGAAATGCTAAAAGAAGCATCCAAATGGAATATCCTGGAATAGAACTTGTACACAATACCATAACTTCTTGGAAAAGAGCCATAGCATATGGTGAGCTACACAACCTTACCTGGTGATCCTAGCTTGGAACAGAAAAATCATCAGCCTAGTTTTTGTGACTTTGCCAGGTTCAAAATCATGTACAATTTCTTAATTGCACTGATCTCTCTACCCTGACATCCTAGATCAGGATGACTAACATATCTCTGACCTTTATTTTATTTTTGCTTTTTTGCACCCATTTACCCTATTTTGGGTGACTATACCCCAATTTTCCTCTGGCAAACTACTCTTTTCCTGACTTTCTGTTCCCATCCTTCACTTCAGAGTACTTGCAATTGCCAGCTTCAGAGATGGGCTCTGGGATAGTGGAAACACTGCAGAAACTAACTCAACTCTTTCTATTTCATTTCTTGAGACACATAAATTCTACTAACACTCCCTCCTACAATTATTGATGAGCATGGAACGACTGAAAGGAAAAGCAACTAAAAGTTGCTCTTTCTTTCCCTTTCCTGCCAGTGATCGTTTTCAGACTAATGGTTAACTAATACAGGGAAGTAATACACAAGCAAGAAAAGTCCTCACAGGGCTGCTTGGTTTTTTGTGGTTTTTCAGAATGCCCTTGCTTGCTTTCTGCGTTCCAAGTCAGTTCTGATTCCCTGGACCATCGGCACCCCTGCCTACTCAGTCACAGACACAGGCTTTCTGTGTGCTCTCTTGGAATCTTCCAGAGCCTCTACATGTTGTGGAGTTTCCTGGAATTCTGTGTTTCTGGTTCATCGTGAATGCTATATATGCAGCTGGGGTGGCAAAGAGAGCAGACATATTTACGTGTATTCCTGTGTTCACACACACGTTCCATTGTTCCATGTTCCATTTTTCCCACTATTCTTGTAAGATTGATACAGATATGCATGTACAGGCTATGAAATATGAGTTGTGCCGTTGTGGTGATCCTGCATATGAGTTCAATGCTCTTATATTTGTATCTAAAACGGGCACTGCACAATATAGAGATGAATGGTAAAATTCAAGCTAATAATTTAGCATTTTAATTTTTCTTCTCTTAGAATGACTTAAATAGCAAAAAGTAAAAACAAAAATGCCCCCAAAACCTAAACAGTAAAACCACCATGATAAGTTGGAGGGAGACTAAGAGAGGGAAAAAAGCCTAATGTTTTAGTAGCATTTATGGTATTTTGTTCTTATTGTTGTTGTTACTTTTTGAACCACGGACACCACAGTTTCATTTTTCACTAGGCTTTGGAAATTATATCCTGCCTTGCGAGGGACTGGTATGAGTTTGCTAGGGCTCCTATAACAAAACTCCAGACTCAGTGGCTAAAACAAGAGAGGTTATTTTCTCCTGGTTCTAAAGGCTAAATGTCCAAGGTCAAGGTGCTGTCACAGTTGGCTTCTTCTGAGGCCTTCTCCTTGGCTTGCAGTGGCCACCATCTTGCTGCCTCTACACATGGTTGGCTCTCTGTTCATGTGTACCCCTGGTATGTCTCTTTGTCCAAGTTTCCTCTTCTCTTAAGGACACCAGTCAAACTGTATTAAGGCCCACTAACTTAATGAACTCATTTAACCTTAACTACCTGTTTAAAGTACCTCTCAAATATAGTCACATTTTGAGATACCGAGGATGAGGGTTTCAATGTATGAATTTTGAGGGTCTATGATTTAGTCCATAACTAGGCTTTTCAATGGCATGAGGCATAAATTTCCTTTTTTTAAATGTCAAGTGTGTTGGGGGTCTTTTAGCTGTTGTATTAAATGAAAAATGGATAGAGCACACAACCTGCCAAATGAGGGGGCATCAGCTACACATGTGGGGTGGCAGTTCGCTTCTTCAGCATTTCAGCTTCCACGTTTGGGGAAGTAACCCCAGAGTCATTTTGATTGAAGGTGCAGTTTCAATACACTCATTCAAAAGAAATAAAGTCACAAGATTTATTCCACAGAAATCCCAGAAGTGGAGCAGAGTGTAATGAGCCCAGGGGAGGGCAGACCTCCATCCCAGGTCATGAGCGAGCAGGAGACAGAGAGCAGAGAAGCAAGCACCTATTACTTATAGGTGGTAAGGGCAGAGGTCGCTAACTTTTTGTGGCCTCAACCACAGTGGTTATTTCAGCAGATGTCCTGGGAAAACCAAAGCAGGAACTTGTGGTGGGAAGCCTAAGCTCAGGTCCTTATCTGAATGTCCAGACTCTCAGCGTGAGCAGGTCATACAGTAGATGCCTAAATGCAGTAAAATAGCTGTTTTGGAGGTTTCTGTGAGGAGGTTTTTGGTCACTTAGAACTTGAAAGAGTCTAATTGAGACCGCTTCCCAGTGCAACCTCTCGGCTTCTACACCTCAGTATTCTGTTCTCTGCAGACAAAATATTGTTAATGCTCTTAAGAGACTTGGAATGAGGGAAGAAAGACAGACAATGTTGCCATAAGATGCAACCAGCTGTTTGTGAAAATATACCTTCACATTTTGTGCATGAAGCAAAGAAAATACTAGTGGTAGAAAAGATCGGGTATCAGCTCCTTCATTCTGTAGATAGTAGAATACAAGCATGAGAATGAGAATGTAGATGGTAGAATGAGAGCTTGGGGAAGTCAAATGAAATCTAGATAGCTGGGTAAGCAAATACTATAACCCACATCTCCTGATATCTAGGTCAGGATTCTTTCCATTCTATTCAGTAACACTTAACCCCAATGCCCATACCTGGTACCGAGATGAAGTGCACAATTCCGATCCTGAATTGGCTCACTTGTTTGGTAAAAACCTCATCTCTCAGGTGGTCTTTGCGACTTTTTTTTTTTTTTAAACAAATGATCATTTGAATGAAAAATGTACTCAGTGTACAAAAATGTACCAAGATCCCTGGCTAAATTCAAACTAGCAAAATATGTGCAACAGAAGAGTGTTTTCTCATTTTCAAACAACTTCTTTTATAGAAGTAATGCAAATGCATGCATTTCTCATTCAGGAAAAATCACACATGCTACAATCTAAACTGAGATCTTTGTAGATGTGACTTCAATTACAGTATGTGCAAGGTAATCAATAATTATAGAAGGCAACTTCTCTAAGGCAATATTGGGCTGCGGAACCAGGATTGAGATTTGAAATTTAGAACATCCTCTACTCATCCCCTGGAGTTAATTCTACATGCAGGGCATAGGCTTTGGTCTCAAGAACGAAGAGGGAGCAGAAAAACACTATTTTACTTGCACAGTTTTCTAAAGAGGAATCACGTACGGGGTGGATGGATATTTTTTATTTATTGAATGTTCTCAGCATTTCTCATTGGTGTCTCTGAGCAGCAGCACTTAGATCAATAGGAAGGCATAAAGTTGCAAGATGGGAATGAAAAATGAGATTAAGAGTAATATTTGTAAAAATGCTAAGATACCTGTTTGAGAGACAGTAGAGGCTAGGTGACGGACTCTCTCAGTCTCCCCTTTCTTCTTGCATAACAGAGCTGATGCTGTGGCCTCCTTTAAAAAGCTATTTCTAAAGTGTGGGGAAAATATAAGGCATCGTAGAAATTGAGACAGTGATAGAATGTGATTTCAAGGGAAATGACCATTTGGTCAAAGTTGAGATATTTGTCACTGTCCTAAATACCTCTGATTTAAAGTAATTTGGCTGGGTGGGTTTTTTTGTTTGTTTGTTTTTGTTTGTTTTTGTTTTGTTTTGTTTTGTTTGTTTGTTTTGGCTTTATTCTGGTTTCCACAAATATGCTGATACATCCAAATAAATGTTTTCATTCAAAACAGCCACCTTGATAATGCATGTATTACAACACAGTAGGCATTGCTTAAAACATCTTGGGATTGCCTTTATTTTCAGAGCTAGTAAACATGTGTCTGCTGATTTCTGGAAACTGCCAGAAGATTGGAAGTGCCAAGTTTGGTGAATAAAGCCATGATTTTAAGCAAGTCGTCTTTTTTCTTTTCTTTTTTTTTTCTATATTGTACAGTTGCTAATCAAACATGGAGAGTCAATATGAACTAATGGAATTGATTTTCTTGTATTGTTTATAAGGTGATGCTGAAGGGTTAAGAAAGAGTTGAACAATGACAACACCTTAAGTAGAACTTCTGAAGGTGGTTGTTATGAAGGGTCTCATATTCAAGTACATCTAGTTCTTTTTGCAAACACATATGTATACAAACGAGTATGCACAGAGCTTGCATACAGGTTGTACTATTTTCAGTTGTTTTGGTCGTGTAAAAAAAAATAACTTTATATGATTCAACTAAATATACATTCCAAGAGACCATTACTCCCTGGTTATAAACATTACAAACTAAGTCACTTCTGAGTTTTCTCAATTTCTGGTTTAAGCACCATCAAGTCAAAATTTCTGCTTCTTGGGGTGCCTGGGTGGCTCAGTGGGTTAAAGCCTCTGCTTTCGGCTCAGGTCATGATCCCAGGGTCCTGGGATCAAGCCCCGCATCGGGCTCTCTGCTCAGCAGGGAGCCTGCTTTCCTTCTCTCTCTCTGCCTGCCTCTCTGCCTACTTGTGATCTCTGTCTGTCAAATAAATTAAAAAAAAATTTTTCTGCTTCTTCCTAGGTCTAATCTAAGCTGTGGTGTTTTCACAGTCTCATAGCAATAGCGAAGAGATAGTATCTACTCCTTGGTCTTTACCTGTCCTGCACTGGTCTCTCCTGGGATAAGTACTTATCTCATTTGGTCCTCTATGCTGCTTCATACTTCTGTGCCCCCCCCCCCCATCATGATTGTAGGGCCCATTTGGGGCACTTATTCTCTCTATTTCTCTCTTTCAGAGCTAACATCTGCATCCTGAAAAGGTGAGGAAAGAGAAAGAGTCAGTGTACTTCCCATTCCTTTTGGAGTACTGCAGACTGGGAGAAATCTTGGACCCTGTACCCTAGGCATCCCACAAAGCCATTCAGCTCCTTTGCTGCCTTGCTTTGGTGGTGTGAAAAAAAAAAAAAACAACTATATAAAGATGTGTTTGGTGCATAAACAGGATCCCTATGAATATTTGTTGATCTACAGACTGAATGAATGCAGATACTGTTCCCCAGAGTTCCAGAAGGGAAGTAGGGAATAGTTTTCTCTTTTGGATTCCCCAAGCTAAAAAAAGGTTCTTTTCTTTTCTGCACTCTCTTTGAAACTATTCCTGAAGTGGGAATGGAGGGAAAAGGATGAGGGGCCTTCTAAGAAACCTGGCGAGAATACTTCTAGATCTCCAAGGATTCGTGTATCAATGTAGTCACTTGAGGAGGCTGCCGAGTGTCCCACCTTATTTGGTTAAATTATTCTTATCTTTTAGGGTCTAGATGAGACTTACCCTTAACTCTCCTCTAGACTGTGTGTTCCATGAGGAGTCTTCTCTGTTTCTATCACCTTCATATTACCAGGTAATGTACTTGGCATATATGCAGCCAGTATGTGTCTTTGAAATAATTAATGTGAGTGTAAATAACTGAGCTATCTGAACCAGTGTATTTGGACATTTCAGAGGGTTACTGGTATTTTCTAGATTTTGGTGGTTCAGTTATCTCAGATGACTGGAATTATTGTCTTAGTCCTGGCTGCATCTTTACAAATCTGGAGATAGTGGGTCAAGAGGGAAATGTCACTATTCCCAAGTTAATACTCCTTATTGAGCCCAAAACTCAAGGACACGATCTGGTTTTAAGATACCACCTATTTAACTTTTTACATAGCTAGTTAAAAAATTTATTTTTGCACACATTTAAGGTCCTATTAGAATGCCTTGGGACAACTTGAGATTTGACAAAGTCAGTAATCTTATGTAAATTTTTGGTTATATAACCAACAATCCATTTCTTGTACTCTAGATTCCTCAGTGACCATAAATGACTTTGAAAGGAAGAGTAATCCTCACCAACTAGGACAGGGAAATCTCCAATGGACACTTTGCACAGTGAAGATTAGGAATGGCTGGTAAATCTTTAATGGACAATTGGCTCCACTCTTCATGGGTTTATGAGAACAGCTGCACCAAGCTTACTAAATTGAAATGTTCTGCATTCTGCTAAGAAGGGTCAACTTTTGTCTTCCTTCGTTTCTCTTTTTCTTCTTTCCTTTCTTCCTGCTTCCCTCCCTCTCTCCATTTCTTCCTTTGTTTGTTCCCTTGTTCTTTATTTCTATTTCCCTTTTTATATTTCTAGCCATCCTGTCTTTAACCTAGTTAACTATATTTGCACAGAAGTAATTCTACTATGATCAGCATGTGTGGGGGAGAGAATAGTGCTTATTTCCATTTATTTAAACTGTGTCTATATCTAATTCAGCTGTGCATACACAGAAGCTAAAATTCTTTAAGTTTAAAGAATTCATTTAAAAAAAAAATACCAGTTGTCTGGGATTTCCTCTGGACATATGCCTTCCTTTTATCAGTTACCAAATACAGAGAGTTATTATGTATCCTCAGAGTCAAGACAAATATTTCTCATTGTGAATGCAATATTCCATCTTTGTTACCTTGGATTAATCACAATGAGACAGCACAGCCAACATGAAGGGTGGGAGTTAGAAGACATCAGTCCTTTATCTTAAATTTGTGAAAGATTATTGAATTATGTTTTGAAATCTGGAGCTTCTTTCACTGGGGCAAGCATACATTCAATTTTTCTTTCTTATTTCCTTTCCCTTAGTTTTGCCAGTGGGTCATCCAATATACATCTTATGTACCCAATCCCAGCTCCAACATTTATTAACTCACAGCCAAATTTGGCTGATCTCGATTTTTACCATATTCCCTCACCTTAAATTATGTTGAAGAGAATATTAGACATCATAGCATTTCATCCATCTGTAATTCTATATAGATATTCAAAATGATACAAATTATCTTTAAAAATTAATAATAATTACTATATTATTAAATATTACCAGTGTTCAATATACCTCACTCCCCCCCCCCCCAACATCTGTATATTGAATCAGGATCTAAATAAGTTCAAACATTGGAATTGATAGGATTTTTAACTTTCTTTTTATAACTTTTACTTAATTATAGTAAGAACATTTACACGAGACTGACCCTCTTGACAAATTTTTAAGTGTATAGTACATGATCGGTGACTATAGGTGTAGGGTCTTACAGCAGATCTCCAGAACATGTACATGTGTTTAACTGAAACCTTATGCTGATTAGTAACTTCCTATTTCCCCTTCTCTCAGCCCTGGTAATCACCACTCCATTTTTGATTCTATGAGTTTGACTGTTTTTTATATTTTCTCCCATTCTGTGGGTTGCCTTTTCATTCTGTTGATAGTTTCTTTTGCTGTGTAGAAAACTTCTTAGTTTAATGTGGTCCTACTTATTTATTTTTGTTTTTGTTGCCTGTGGTTCATGTCATATCCATAAAATCATTGCCAAAACAGACATTTAAACTGTTCTCCTGTTTTTCTCTTAGGAATTTCACAGATCCAGGTCTTACATTTAAGTGTTTATGCATTTTGAACTGATTTTTGTGTATAGTGTTAGATAAGTGTCTAACTTCATTCTTTTGAATGTATATCCAGTTTTCCTAACACCATTTGTTGAAGACACTATCCTTTTACCATCATGTGTTATTGGCACCCTTGTCAAAGATCTGTTGACCCTAGATCTGTGGATTTACCTCTCTATTCAATTTTGTTGGTGGGACTACTGTAGTTTTGTGATATATTTTGAAATCAGGAAGTGTGATGTCTCTGGCTTTGTTCTTTTTCAAGTTTGATTTGGCTATTCATGATCTTTTGTGTTAGTATATTGTATAATGTTTTTTCTATTTCTGTAAAAGATTGCCATTGGAATTTTGATTGGTATTACAGTTGGTAATATTAAGTCTTCAATCCATGAATATGGCATTTCTGTCCATTTGTTTTGTTTTATTTAATTTCTTTTATCAATGTTTTGTTTCTAGTATACAAGTCTTTCACTCCTTAATTAAGTTTATTACTAAGTATCTTACTCTTTTTGTTATTGTAAATGAGATTGTTTTTTTAATTTCCTTTTCAGATGGTTTGTTGTTAGTATATGGAAACAGAACTAATTTTTCATTTGTTGATTTTGTATCCTGCAAATTTACTGAATTCGTTTATCAGTTCTAAAAGTTTTTTATGGAGTTTTCATACACTTTTCAAGCTGGCAAAGACTCATCAGAATTTAGTTTCAATGTCCCCAGTTTCTTCAAAGTCTTCCCACATGTCCCTGTTTCAGTCTACAGGATCCCATTCTTTCCCAACCGATGCCCTCACTTTAATAGTAGATACCCTGCGAGGCCCTGATTTCAACTGGGTTATAACTCAATCACCAAAATCACAGGATGGTCCTGCATTTGATTTTCAGCAATTTCATCTTTGCAGGTACAGAAGATAGGGGTCTCCTTTGGGGAACATAAAGAAACTCTTAGGTCCTTTATGGGGTGCTTGGAATGGGAATTCAAACCTCTTGGCTCATCTTTTTCTTGCACTACTTTGTCCAGCAATGTTAGGAGTAACCAGCCAATGTCACTATATTCATTAGTTTTTTAAGAAATACTCAAAAATATCATTACAGAGTTACCTAGTTTCTTGATTCTTGTAAGGGGTTGATTAGGAATATCCCATGCAGATGTTTTGGCTAGGTCATGCTGTGGACTATTAATATTCTCTTTATTATTGGAAACAGAGTCGTTAGTATCTTTGCATCTAGTCAGTTTAGAGAGCCAATTCCAGAAACTCTGGAATTCAGAAAACTTATTCTTAACATCCTGTTCCTCTAGAACCACTTTTAGTACCAAAATCTGTATTAGTCAAGGTTCTCTAGAGAAACAGAACCAATAGTTTATACATATGGAGATTTATTATGAAGAACTGGCTCACACAATTAGGGAAGATGAGAAATCTCACAACCTGTTGTCTATAAGTTGGAGACCAAGGAAAGCCAGTGGAATGATTCTAGTCCAAGTCCAAAGTCCTGGGAACCAGAGTAGCAATGGTACAAATCTCAGTCTGAGGGCAGAAGACCAATGTCCCAGCTCAGCAGACAGGTAGGAAGGGAAGGAATCCTCCCTTCCTTCCTTCACTTTCTGTTTTATGAACATGGATTAAATGATGTCCGCTCACGCAGGGAAGACAATCTACTTTACAGACCCCACTGATTTAAATGCTAATCTCATCTGGAGACATCCTCATAGACACACCTAGCAATAATGTTTAATCTGGGCACTTTGTGGCCCAGTCAAGTTGACACATAAAATTAACCATCACAGTTTCTTTCCATCTTATATACTGATTATATGTATGAATTTCTAACTTCATTTATAATTCAATTATGAGTACCAAGGAAGTGAAGACTTACTAATTGTATATCTGGAGAAATTCCAAATTCCATGAAGTGAAGTCTTGTTATGATGAATCAACAGGGACTTTTTGTTCTGATAAATGAAATTTCTACTTCTCCATCTCTTCTAGCCTCAAATTGGAAGAATTCAGGGTCTGGTATCAAGGTGATTAGTATTAATAGGTAACAATTTTATCTGGAGTAAAATAAATAGGAAGGACAGACTCTTTTTAGTTTTCCTGAAATAATGGTGAGGAAAATCATATTAATTAATATATATCTGTGAATGGTTTGGGGGAATATAGAAGATGTCCAGTGAATAATTGCTAGTTAAAGAGGAGGAAAAAATAGTAGCTGACTCATTTTTACCCATCATCTCTGTGTCTAAGGGTCTTTGCCACATGCATTATACATGCTGACGTACAAAGTATTGTGAAGAATATGTTCTTACCCTATTTTGCAGATGTAGAAACTAAGGCTCAGAGAATTAAATGAATTGTCAAAGACTACGCAGCTACTAGCATGGGGAGACTTAATTCAGTTCCAGTCCTGATTTCAAAGCCTATGTATTTTTTACCCTACCAGCATTTCCAGTGTGTAGCAAAGAAGATCAATGCCAAGAAGTATTCTCTGAGTAAAAGACTGTGTGACTACATGAACTTAGAAAACTCTGAATAGGGAATTTTTTTCTTAGCAATTCCCAATGTACGTAATAAAGCTTCTGAGAAGTCCTGAGGAAATTAAACTAAATTGTTTGCTAAATCTAGCATTTGACTATAGACACTTCTGTTCTTTCATAATAAGTATTTGGAGAATCCATGGTTTACTGAGCTAGGTTAAGAGTCAAAAGTCATGGAAGCTTCACTAGTTAACCAGGTGTTTTTCTTTTTTTAATATATTTTATTTTATTTTATTTTTTATAAACATATAATATATTTTTATCCCCAGGGGTACAGGTCTGTGAATCGCCAGGTTTACACACTTCACAGCACTCACCATAGCACATACCCTCCCCAATGTCCATAACCCCACCCCCGCTCCCAACCCTCCTCCCCCCATCAACCCTCAGTTTGTTTTGTGAGATTAAGAGTCACTTATGGTTTGTGACTTTTACTTGTTTCATTTACTCTTCTCCTACCCCCATCTTGTTTCATTTACTCTTCTCCTACCACCTTAACCCCCCATGTTGCATCTCCTCTCCCTCATATCAGGGAGATCATATGATAGTTGTCTTTCTCCGATTGACTTATTTTGCTAAGAATGATACCCTCTAGTTCTATCCACTTCGTCGCAAATGGCAAGATCTCATTTCTTTTGATGGCTGCATAGTATTCCATTGTGTATATATACCACATCTTCTTTTTCCATTCATCTCTTGATGGACATCTAGGTTCTTTCCATAGTTTGGCTATTGTAGACATTGCTGCTATAAACATTCGGGTGCACATGCCCCTTCGGATCACTACGTTTGTATCTTTAGGATAAATACCCAGTAGTGCAATTGCTGGGG
>NW_019154091.1:42344870-42359455 GCF_002288905.1 Enhydra lutris kenyoni
AACATTCGGGTGCACATGCCCCTTCGGATCACTACGTTTGTATCTTTAGGATAAATACCCAGTAGTGCAATTGCTGGGTCATAGGGTAGTTCTATTTTCAAAATTTTGAGGAACCTCCATGCTGTTTTCCAGAGTGGTTGCACCAGCTTGCATTCCCACCAACAGTGTAGGAGGGTTCCCCTTTCTCCGCATCCTCGCCAGCATCTGTCATTTCCTGACTTGTTAATTTTTAGCCATTCTGACTCGTGTGAGGTGATATCTCACTGTGGTTTTGATTTGTATTTCCCTGATGCCGAGTGATATGGAGCACTTTTTCATGTGTCTGTTGGCCATCTGGATGTCTTCTTTGCAGAAATGTCTGTTCTTGTCTTCTGCCCATTTCTTGATTGGATTATATGTTCTTTGACCAGGTGTTTTTCTATGAGTAAGTTGGATCACCTCTTTGAGCCTGGATTTCCTAATTTATGAAATAAAAAATTATCCAGGTACTTCATAAGGTCTTTTTAAAGTATAAATGATTGATGACTTTGATTCATTTCTAACATGAACAAAATCCATTGTGCCTTGTGTAGATCATCAGCAAGGTGTCTGAAATCTCCACTCAATTTTCTATAGGACTCCTAAAATTCTTTATGTACAAACATGTTTCTTTCCTATTCTTCCATCCTCCTGTATTTCTTTATTTCCCTATTTTATTAAGGGGCATTAATAGTCACTTAGTTGCTTGTCAGAAACCTGTTGATGATCCTGGACTCCTTTTCTCTTGTCTTCACTACGTCCAGTCAGTATTAAATGTGGTAATTAAGTGTGTGGTCTTCAGTCTTAGACTCTAGAACTCCCAGTTCTGGTTGTAGGAAAATGGGCATGTAACTTTACTTCCTTGTGTCTCAGTTTTCTTGTGTAACAAAAATGAACAATAATAATTCCAAGTTCATAGAGTTTTTGCCAAAAATACAATGAGATAATTAAATGTACAGTAGAAATCCAATAAATGGGTTCTTCCCAATATACTGCCTTTGAATTTCTTCTGTTCTTGCTCTCTTCCCCATGCCCAGTACTGCCACTATAACCTCAGACCTCATTACTTTACCAATATTCACTTACAGGTAGTCACCAATTTGGGCTCTCTTGTCTAGTTCCCACCAATTTTCTTCTGTATTTCTGACTGAGCACTGTTTTTGTTTTTGTTTTTAATTTTTTATTAACATATGATGCATTATTAGCCTCAGGGGTACAGGTCTATGAATAGCCAGGTTTACACACTTCACAGAACTCACCACAGCACCTACCCTCCCCAATGTCCATAACCCAATAATCGTCTCCCTACTCTCCTTCCCCCAGCAACCCTCTGTTTTGTGAGATTAAGAGTCTCTTATGGTTTGTCTCCCTCCTGATCCCATCTTGTTTCACTTTTTCCTTCCCTACCCCACAAACCCCCCATGTTACCTCTCAAATTCTTCATATCAGGGAGATCATATGATAATTGTCTTTCTCTGATTGACTTATTTTGCTAAGCATATTACCCTCTAGTTCCATCCACATCGTTGCAAATGGCAAGATTTTGTTTCTTTAGATGGCTGCATAGTATTCCATTGTATATATGTACCACCTCTTCTTTATCCATTCATCTGTTGATGGACATCTAGGTTCTTTCCACAGTTTGGCTATTGCGGACATTGCTGCTATAAACATTCGGTGCACATGCCCCTTTGGATCACTACATTTGTATCTTCAGGGTAAATACCCAGTAATGCAATTGCTGGGTCGTAGGGTAGCTCTATTTTCAATTTTTTCAAGAACCTCCATATTGTTTTCCAGAGTGGTTCTGAGTACTCTTTTTGAATCACAAATCTGTCATCTGATTCTGCCCTTGAGTCTTGCACTCCAGTCAAACAACTATTCCAGCCAAAAGTCCAAATGACTTGTAGTTTTCAGAATAGGCTGCGCTGTTTCACACTTTGGTAATTTGCTTGTGCCACTTTCTAATGTTACCTGAAATGCTCCTACCACTGCCCTTTGTGTGTCTAACACATATCTGTTCATCTTTAAACTTAAAATGTCCACAGTGACACTTCTGGTCCCAGAATGAATTTCTAGGATCTTGCTACTTGTCATCAAGGGATGGAGCCTAGTACTTCTCTTGTTAAATCTAGACATCACTTGCTGACATCCTCAACAAACCGAACCAGTGTAGGTGATGCTGTGTAGACCCCGGGGTCCTAAAAGGCAATAGGGTTTACACTTGGCTTTCTTTTTGTTTGTGTATCTGTTGGGGGTGGGGGATACTTGCTCTAGGATATCAATCACCAGGCTCCAAAGAAGCCCAAAGTAGCCCATGTAGAGAGATAACATGAAGAAGGACACATGGAGAGGAAGAGAGGCTCTTAGCCAATAGCTAGCATCCACTGAGGGCTGGATCTCAATCTCTCTCTCCCTCTCTGTGTGTATACATATATACACACAGACATATGTGTGTGTGTGTGTGTGTGTGTGTGTGTGTGTGTGTGTGTAGTCTCTCTATATATTCTCTCTCTATATACAGATATATAGAGATCAAGATACAATATATAGAGAGATGATGTGTATATATGTATATCAATCATATATATGAATGTACATATATATGTGGAGTTAATATATCTCCACAAAATATATCTGCACAAAAATCTCTGCCTTCATGAACCATGTATTCCTTATAGCCTATGGCCGTGTGTAGGAAAAAAGGATACTGTACTAAGATGTCTTCAATGCAGCCACAAAAGAGGAAAGCATCCTTTTAGATAGATTTACTCATTAATGTGAAAAATCATTTACAATTTAGCATGAATTAGAAGAGAAAGCTGGAAGGAGAGAAGCCCTTGGATTTTTTCCACCTGCTCATCTAGCCAGTGAACTTCATGGACAGTTATGCATTCAAGCTTCTTTGTAATTTAAGCCTTCTCTTGTGTGCTGCATATGGCGATCTGGGCTAGCCGTCTGGGATGTGACTCCTGCTTCAAGAGTAATGCTGAAGTTTGTAGCACTCACTGCCGTGGTGGGAAGCAGACTGTTGTTGAAGTGTTATTATTAATGAGGATTACTGCTGGACAGCTTGAACTAGAGGATAATTTATTCTCCGTGAACTTCTAATTGCAGTAAAATGGTTCATTCACTGCCACACTTGTCCATCTTGTTTGCTCCTGTCTTTCAGGCACGGTTGGCTGCAGTGAAATAAGACAGAGCTGCACAAGCTGCACAGGAAACAAAAGTCTGCATTTCTGGAGACACCGTGGAAACTGGTCAGAGAGCTTTAACTCATGTAAGAGAGGCTTGGGAAAAAGATGCAAAGCATTCTGGCATTCTCACAGGGGTGATAATCAATTCAGATGAACCAAGGCACCTACTATGCACAAGCCATTATGCCGAAATGGGAAATGAGTTTCCAGATGGCCTCTCACTGCTCTCGCTTTTGAAGCCCATGCTTTCTCTCTGGCATTTCCGAAAGAGAGCTCTTTCTCTTATTTTAAAATTTCACATACCCTTTCCGTTCTCTCGCTCTGCTTCAAGAGATTGCCTTGGGGGAATGAAAACTGCCCATGATAATGACGTGTGCACTTTCTTGGTAGTATCTTCGATGTGATGGTGACTTCCTTCTGATTTTTGCCAAATTTCTCTCTCTCCTCGATTTCGTTTTTTTCTCCATCTTTTATCTCTGGTAGGACGACCGCCTTGCTCTTTGCATAAATGTCAGTAAATGTGCTCCTTACTTGCTGCTACCATGGAAATAGATGCTTGTCATAGACTCGTTACTGTATTTATAAAAGATTTGATCACTTGTGGTTTCGCAGGCTAAAGAAACAACCGATTCCCAGCCAATAAAATGATTCAAGCCTGTCTAAGATGGATGATAGATTAGGGTTTGGGCGCTATTATTATTTAATAGTTAGTAAGGTCTCTGAGTGGACTGGTGACAGGGTATCACCTGGGGAAGTGATCTTGGCTGTCAAATAGCATCCATTCTACTGTAGACAATCTTAATGGGACACTCAGCCGGGGGTGGGGAGAGGCGGCAGAAAGAGACAGAGAAAGAGAGAATGAGAGAGAGAAAAAGAGAGAGGGATAGGCAGAGAAAGACAGAGAATTGAGTTTTACCATCACTATCCTTGATAACCTTTGACAATTACACATGTACTGGATAACAGGCCTGGAGGAATCCCAGGAAATGTCTGCAGAGATGCTAAGGAAGTGGAGAGCCTAGTTGACCTCAGACTCCCATCTTGATCTAGCAATGAATGCTTTATGTGAGGAACAGATGGCTTACATTGTGATTTAAGGACCATTGGGAAAGTAGCCATACAATAGTTATTGGCTAGTTGTACCCATTCACTGCCACAGAGCCTGAAATTCTGCCCTTAGAGTCATGCCTTTGGCTTTAAGCAGGAGACAGTAATTATTCACAGAAGGGAAGGATGCGAGGCACAACTGAGGGGTGTTAAGAATTGCTTGTTGAGAGTCAGTCTAGTCATTATTTATGGAAGAAGTCATATTCTTATAGGTTGGGACAGAAAAAGATTAGAATTCGTTGGGCCAAGGTATTGGCTTCCCTGGAACCCCCCGAAATTATATAACAATCTGCTGTAGAGAACAGCTTACTGAGAGGCAGTATATAGAAAGGGCTAGACCCTGGATGTTGTAGCCAGACTCCCCAGGCCTAAACTTTTGCTCTGCCCATAGTGCCTGTGTAATCTTTGGAAAGTCATTACCTTTCTCTGGGCTTCATATTTTTTATCTGTAAAATAGATTAACCATTGTACTTAGCTCATAGGGTTATTGTGATGATTAAAGGAGCTAACATACCAGACTGTTCTCTTAAAACAGTGTCTTACACTGAGCAAGTACTATAGGAGTCTTCACAATTATTAATATCATAGAGGGTAAATTTGTTTTTCTCAAATTGTTGTTTTCCGAGGCAGTTTGGAATTGACTGTAGCACTCGGGAGCATCTTGCTGAAAGGAGAAGGGAAAGATGTTTTGAGCCCAAGATGCCCCACCCCCACCTCAGTCACTCTGGGTGGCTCTTCTCAGTGGGGTGCTTCTTACAACCTAAGGTCCACATGAGGACAGTGCACAGCTCCACAAAAGCTGAGTGAGAGAGAAGAGATGTTAGAAAGATCCTTGTTTTTTTTGTTAACCATTTTGTCGGGGTCTCTAAGCCTGCCACAATATTCCCCCTCCTTCTTATTTCCTTTTGGATGACGTAGAGAGAGAATCGCCTGAGTGGTTGGGGATGAGCCAGTGTTGGGGACACTGTGAGTGCTGTTTGTAGAAGTTTCTGGCACTTTAGAGACAGAAAGACCAAGGTCAAGTTCTGTCTGTGACATCTACTCTCTCTGTGAATCTTGATAAATCACTTGACGTCTCAGAGTAGCAATACCTCATTTACCAAACGGGCATGCCAAAATGTGCCTACCGCCCAGAGGGGTGGTGCTGATCAAATGTGATGATATGTGTGACAGAAACCTGTAAACTGTAAAGGGGGACAGAGATGTGAGCCGTTACTATTCGTGGTTCCTTTAGCTTCCCTGTTCTCTACAGGCAGACCTGCCTTTCAGCAGCACCTGCATGCTGTCATCACTTGGCTGGTGATTCTCTTTGAGGGCTTTTCTTGTAAGCCTGTAACTGGTAATTGTACTCGGGCTTCTCTTGCTGTGGAGATGGTACCCGCCCACTGCCGGACTGGTTCAGGGAACGCACGCTGGATGCTCTGTTTCCGCAAGACAAGGAATCCTGACGGTGCTCAGAAGGGGTGATGCTCTCTCTCTTCCGTTTGTGAATCACACCGTATTAATAGGAAACTTTTTGGAATCATGAGCTGTTTTTGCGTGATACTGTTTCTCTGATGGTTGAGAAAACAATTTCAGAAACCAAGAGAATTAGAGGTTGGCCAGGGTGGAATGAATGCTATAAACCAAGATTACCTGAGGGGATAGGAGAGATAAGGGATTAAGTTGAGTAAAGAGATAACAAGGGGAAAATATACAAGGAGCTTGGGGAAATTTACTGCTTGCAAGAGCATATTTTTTAGTACTATTAAAAAAAAAGTCATTCTGATGGAAACATCTTCACTAGCAAATTCATGTACTAAGATTATGGTTTTCTTAATTTTGTATACTGGCTCAATGCAGTGACATTTGGCTGCCTTGGATTGAAGTGTTACTTGAAAAAAAGGAAGAGGAAAGAGATGTCACTGTCAGTTGTGGACAGAGTCAGATGGGGTCAGATCCGTGCTCTGCGGGTCACGGAAAACATTTTCAAATACCTTGTCTTTCAGGTCTCGATCATGGACAAAAATAGAGCACAGAAAGTGCTTCTTAGGGAAGACTTCATTTTCCCGATCTTTCACAACTGAAAAATGGAGCAAATGAGTGTCTGGGTACAGACCCTTGGCACCAAGTGACTGGGAGTCAATGGAACACTGCAGGGACACAGAACTTTGCCCGCCATGGAGCATATTACCCGAGAAATACAGTACAGACTCAGCAGGCTTCTGCAAACAACACATCCCTTTAAGTTAATTGGTGTTATATAGAAGCTGAAATGCTTCGCTTATTTACAAAACTACAGATTTATGTAAAGCAAAACCAATTACACTTAATGCCTAAACTATTCCAGGTGCTCAATGATAATGTTGCTAGGCTCTAGAGAAGAAACTGCAGTGTGAACGCGTCCTGTTCCGAATGGAGGCATGTGTAGTTACTGCAATTTAGCTAATCACAAGTGTCAACCCCGATGTGAGAATTCTAAGCTCTTTTGGTGTTTGCTTTGGGTCAACTTTACAATTCTGTAGATCTCTTTTTATCTCTAAGGACGAGTGAAAGCATAATGAGCACTTTTTTCTATTATGATGTAGAAATTAGGGAGGTGAAGGCAAATTAAAAAAAAAACAAAAAACAAAAAACCGCACACGCAACAAAATAAAACAGACCCTTATTCTAGTGGTGAGAGAGACTGCCAGAGCTCCTTGCTTGTACTAAGGTGAAGTGTTTAAAGGTTTCTTGATATTTTGGATGTTCATTAAACCCAAATTGCAAACGTGGCATTTAACCTTTTTTTTTGCAGCAGAGAAAGCCTCTATGACATATCCAGGGGCTGGCCTCACTATTTTGCCATAGAACAAACACAAAAATTAAGAAAGATTTGGGACAGTTACAGGGCAAGAATTCATGTGTGCACGAGCTAGTCTCTTTATTTGTCCGCCAAACAAACAAGCAAACAAAAAAATTGTTTGAGTAAGAGAAACACCTGGTGCTTTACAGCTGCTCTTTTGCAATTAAAAATGCATATCATATCTAATCAAGCTGAATAAATCTTTTATCCTACAGATCTAAAATATTTTCGGTATACACAAGGGAGGTGCGTAACTGCAGAACCATTTGCAATCAGCTGATAAACCCACCTATCCTATCGACTATGAACTGTCCTACAAAGCAGTGGAGCTTCTACTTAAGGGAACACAAGAATGATTTGGGTGTGTTTGTTAAAACCACTGGTTCCTGGGAAAAGAGTTGGGTGAAAGCAGTCTTTGGGAGGGGCCAGAAAATTTGCCTAAAGCAGGTGACTCTCAACCAAACTTTGACAAGCACTGCTACAAAGGACTGGGGCACGAGTTTTATTTTATATTAATTATTACTATGTATTTTATTTTGGTTTTTTAAAGAGAGAAGGGAGTTGGGGAGGGACCAAGGGAGAAGAAGAGAGAATCTTTTTTTTTTTTTTTTTTTTTTAATTTGACAGACAGAGATCGCAAGTTGGCAGAGAGGCAGGCAGAGAGAGAGGAGGAAGCAGGCTCCCCGCTGAGCGGAGAGTCCAATGCGGGGCTCGATCCCAGAACCCTGGGATCATGACCTGAGCTGAAGGCAGAGGTTTAACCCACTAAGCCACCCACGATGGCACCCAAGGTGCCCCAAGAAGAGAGAATCTTAAGCAGACTCCACACTTACTTTGGAGCCAGATGCGGGGCTCAATCTCATGACCTCAAGACCGTGACCTGAGTCGAGACCAAGAGTTGGACACTTAACCAACTGAGCCACCCAGGTGCCCCCATTCATTATTTTTTTTTGTGAGTTTCCACATTTCTTTGTTTATATAGGAAGAACCTCTTTTGGAAGACGATTTTGTGAATGGGTCTGAATTGGTAGCACTGAAGACCAAAAGATGGGAATTGGGTTAGAGAATTTTTTTTTTTTTAAGATTTCTTATCTATTTATTTGACGCAGAAAGAGTGTGTGTGTGTGCACACACAAGAAGGCAGAGCAGCGAGCAGAGGGAGAAGCAGACTCCCCACCGAGAGAGCCTGACGTGGGGCTCAATTCTAGGACTCTGGGATCATGACCTGAGCTGAAGGCAGCTGCTTAACCACTGAGCCACCCAGACATCCCTAGACTAGGGAATTGCTTTAATCTTCTCTATTTGATTTATCACTTACCTTCTCAACACTCATTTCACCTTCTCCAGTTTTCCTTTTTCCTTCAATCATTCTATCATTTACCTTTATTTTATAACTTATTCAGTATGTGACTGTTCTTTGTTAAGGACCTCTATTTTAGTTAACATTGCTTTTCAACTCAGAGAAAATATCCTTACTTCATATCTTGATAGTGTGACATCAAGATCAAATACAGTATAATGACATATAGATTTATTATTTAGTCAGACATAGATAGTATATGATACAAGGCTTGGCGTGTAATAAGTGCTCATTAAATGTATAGAAAGAAACAATGTTAACATACAATTATTTTGATTATATTAGCACATTAAAACTAACAAATATCATTTCTATTGCTCTTAGTGGCTGAACCATTATTGCAAAAAATTGTAAAATATTGTAATGCACATGAAACTGTCATTTTGTTGTCATGGAGTAATCACAGACTTTGAAATTAACTGTAATGTATAATGTGTTAATGCAAAAGGCACAACAGTTTACTAGAGGAGTCATAATTAGTCTTTATAAAGTACACAGATACTATTCATGAAGTCCCTCCCATACATATTAGTTCTTAAACTAAAAAGCATAAGATGTTCAGCTGAAGAAAATAATGACTACTTTGCTCATAAGACAGGTGGAGTCAAATATAGTTTCATAGGACTGTCTCCCAAAGATGGATACTTGAAGAAAATTCCCGCGTACTGCCATAAAATTTCAGAGACTTTTCATGGAGGAGAAGTGTTTCTTCAAGATTACTTCCACTGATGTTCTGGGCATTAAAATGATTTAGATTACAATACCTAAAAAAGAAAGAAAGAAAGCTTTTTTTAGGACCAGATGTAGATGACTTGATAAATCATTTGCTTTCTTCCTGTGCTTGTCTACCTTTTATTATGGGCCCATAGATACTGGCACAACAGTGATGATTATTTAAGAGCCCTGCTCACCAGGAACAGTCTTTATAAAATGACAAAAGGAGTTTTAGGACCTGTTAAGGTGTCTCATAAAGACCTCTAGATGGCGCTCATTTACAACCTGCAACGAGTGTGACGAAGACAAACTGGAAAGTCTGAAACCCTATCGACTTGATAGCGTTGTGGAGGCCAGGACTCAGGAAGGGCTCATCAGGTGCATGGGGGATTTGTAAATTCGGTGTTGAAGCTATATGGAAAACACCATTATCAAAGAAGAAATCCATGCATAACTTTCTAGAATGTGTGCCCTTTACTCCTGACCCAAGGAACACCTGGTTTTCCTGAGTGTCTTCTAAGGGCCAGGCACCAGGCTAGGGCTCTATCTCCACTCTAACTTAATGAATTCTCATTATAACCCTGGAAGGATGAAATTATTCCCATTTCACAGATAGGGAAACTAAAGTTCTAAGAGGTTACATAACTTCCCTGGGGTTTATATGAATAGTAGTCTGCAGAACCTAGGTTTGGAATCAGTGCTCCTCTAAGGCACTTAGAAATAGCATGCTATACAAGAAAGTGTTTATAAACAAACACATTTGGTTTTGAATCCTAGGTGTGTGAACTTAGTTTACTTACCTAGATTCTCACTTTGGTTTTCTTATTTATAAAGTAAAGTAATAGGGTTTAGGTAACAGGGACGTAGGTGGAGATTAAATGTTATTTGTCTTGCATGCTGCCCAAGATACAGAAGTGCTCAACACTTGGAAAACTAATTTCCTCCCTTCTTCCTTTGTTTTATCCTCTCTTTTTTTCCCCCTTCCCTTAAAAGTATACAAAAAAAGGAGGAGAAAGCGTAGGAAACTAGAGAAGATATGCTAAGAATCAGATTTATTTCTATATCACTTAGTCCCTTCTCCTCTTTGGTTCCTCCAATATTTGGTGCTTTGTACAATTTTGTTCTTGCCTCCTTCTCTGCACCCCATTCCACCATCTTTCATTTCTTTATAGTAACTCACATGTTCGATAATCACAGAGAAAGAATCGCACTTAAATAATTTAACTTGAGCACTAGGTATTAGCTCCATGTAGACTGGACTGAACTGCTTTCGTCAGTTCTATATTTTCTAGTGCCTGAAACAATGCTTAGTATATTGGTTGAATGAATGAATGAATGAATGAGTAAATCCCTGAGCTAATAGATTCTGGGTCCAGTGCTATTTCGTCCATGAATTCAGCCCATAATCCTGGTCATCTTGGCCACACCTCTTCATGAGTCTAGAAGAATTTAAAAAGGAGGAAGAAAGGGGGCATAAGGCAAAGAACGAGTGTTGTTTGTTATTACTGTTATTGTTATTACTGTAGCTAACATTTTTGAGCATTTTCTCATCCTCACAACAACTTTATGGCATAATTACTGTTCTTCTTATTTCATTTTACAAATGAAGAAATGGGCTTAGCAAAGTTAAATACCTTGCTCATGTTTGTAGCTAAGTTGTAGAACTGGATTCACCTGGGATAACTTGAAAGATTGCCTTTTAAATTACTTTATGAAAAGACAAGGGTCCATTCTTACAGTGGGAGAAAAAGTAAAAGTTGAGAAACTGCAGGTTTATGAGACTTAGCAGATGGGCACCACTTCCATGTTTGGAGGCAACGGATGGAGGGCAAAGATGAGTTGCCTTCACCTTCCGTTTTCACTGATGACTCTGTTTTGCTACAAAGCTGAGGACATTCCTGTTGGATTCTTCTGCAAGACTCCCTGATATTCTGCTTTAGTTTTCAATCCAAGAACGAGATAGAGAGAAACTATACATGGTGAGGGGTTAATTCGATAACTTCTATACTTTGGAAAGTAAGAAATTTAAAAATTCAGACTTTTGCTTTTTGTCATTAATTCCACCTTGCATGAGATTTAAGTGCCTCTCTCTTATACTGGACCATAAGCTCCATGAAAGCAAGAGCATATATAAACATTTATAGACTTACTGACTTGGTGTGCTTCTAGTTTATTGCAGTGCCCATCACATGACCAGCGTTCCAACAGAGTTTTATTCAATGAATAGGCAACGAAGAAGTGAAAATGATTGGATAAAATATGACTAAATAGATCAGTGAATGGAGGAAAGTGAGAAAAATAAAGATCTCTGTCGTTTCCACAATGTGGTAGACATGGTGCTCGGCCCTTTACCAAAATTCATACCCTTAAAGCCCACAAGATGCTGGTATTCTTGATTTTATTTCACAAGTATAAAAAGAGAGACTCAGAGAGGTTAGATAATTTGCTCAAAAGTACACAGCTATCCAAGAATATGTCAATGAGAGAGAGGTGGGCTGGCGGTGGATGGATGGTAGATGATACCTATTAAGCCACTGAATGGTCTCAGGTGACTGACTAAATGATTTTGCAGTTTGTTATTGACCTTGAAATGGTCACTGCTGATTTAAAGGCCTGAATGGAATCCAAATCTTAAGCATCATTAGATTCCTAGCTATTTGTTTAATGATATTTGCTTTTAATGATAATGACTCATTCATTCTTATTATCAATATGGTTATTTCTAATTCTGAAGTGGTACTATACAGTGGAGAAAAAATATCTTCCTTCAGAACATGTTTTAGAATCGAGTAAAACACTATTTTATTATAAGGATCAATGGTGAAAGTGAAGCCTAAATTGAAATTTCTTGCTCTGCATAATCTGTTAAATTTCTCTAATATGCTAATTTGTCCAGTCATGGCATACAGGATTCCTGTTGGCTCGGTGATGGTTCCCAGATCAATATTTCATGGGCTCAGAAATTGCTCGTCTTACCACACACTTACCTTTGTGAGACACTCCAGAATCCCAGGACGTTCAACAACGTTAATGATGCCAAAAAGAAGAAGAAGCTTTCTAAATTGCCTTTGTTTAATGTGTTTGGAAACCAATTGCCTGTTTGGAACAAAATGTAATTGTTATTCAACTGCAGAGTTATAAGTTTCTGTGAATGTTTTATCATTCCACTATTCATAGAGATTTATTCGCTTCAGTAATATCTACAAAGCAAAAAAGCTCATCTGAAACTCATTGTTAAAATTCATTTAATTCTCTAATTAACAGTAAAATGACAAGCAAAGCACCCCAAATATTTTGAAGGTCACAAAACCTGAATCTGCATAACACAATATAAGTTCAGAAGAACTGAGCTATAAAAGTAACCCTGATTATGCTAATTTACCAGAACAGAACATGTGTATCTTACTCATCCTTATTGATCTAGTATCTAGAACAGTGCCTGACACATAAGAATCGGTCAGTAAATATAAACTGAATGAATGAAAACTTTTTGCCACAGGCAGACAGTCTGTTGCAGATTCTAATTGTAAGGTTAGTGACATAGTACATATAGATTCCAGATGTTACATTATTTTGGCAACTTAGGTAAATCCAGTTTCACCTCATTGTAACATCACAGACCCTGTTGGTCAAATTACTTGCAATCTCTGGTTGACATGAAGGGTTTTTTTTTACCTGATAAGTAATGCCTTCAAATTAATACTTCTAAATAAGATAACGCCATTTTCTTATGATGTCAAACTGCTCTATACAAAACCATTAGATGAGTATATATGAAACCATTTAGGATTCAAGGTAATTGCTTTTACTTTGCTGCTAAGTTTTGACTTTTGCTTTGGATCTTTGCTATAATTCTCTCTCCCTTTCCATATCCAGATCCATACTTTTTTTTTTTTTAAAGATTTTATTTATTTATTTATTTGACAGACAGAGATCACAGGTAGGCAGAGAGGCAAGGCAGAGAGATGAAGGGAAGCAGGCTCCCTGCCGAGCAGAGAGCCCGATGCGGTGCTCGATCCCAGGACCCTGGGATCATGACCTGAGCCGAAGGCAGAGGCTTTAACCCACTGAGCCACCCAGGCGCCCCCAGATCCATACTTTTATGTATCATCTCTATTTCTACACACTCTCAATTTTCCTTCAGTGGGTTTGTATTACTCTTTAATACATAATATGAGATAATGTATTTTATATGCAACACTTATTTTTATGCAGTACTTTTAAAACAACAAGGGGATCTTAGTATTAACAAATACGGTATATAATATCACATAATGTTAAATAGATTGTTCAACTACAGGGTATCATGCTGAGCGAAATAAGTCAATCAGAGAAAGACAATTATCATATGATCTCCCTGATTTGAGGAAGTGGAGAGGCAACATGGGGGGCTTTAGGGGTAAGAAAGGAATAAATGAAACAAGATGGGATCAGGAGGGAGACAAACCATAAGAGACTCTTAATCTCAAAAAACAAACTGAGGGTTGCTGGGGGTTGGGAGGGTTGGGAGAGGGTGGTGGGGTTATGGACATTGGGGAGGGTATGTGCTATGGTTTGTAAACCTGGTGATTCACAGACCTGTACCCCTGGGGATAAAAATACATTATATGTTTATAAAAAAAATTTAAAAATTAAAAAAAAAAGATTGTTCAAAAGGCCAAATCTATCTTCATGGAGAGAACTTATAGTCAATTGCAGTTCTGAATGGGCACAATATTTACCAAAAAAATTAGGCATTATGAATACAGGATTTAATCTTTGAGCAGTCAGATGCCAATGTTTTGGCATTTTCTTGCTTTTTGTAGGAGCAGCTCCTACAGTGGGTTGTGAAGAGGGGTGTGGGCCTAGAGCAATCAGTCTATGTGCCAAAAGACTTGATCTCCAGTGCTATCTTTGGTACATGGGTTGTGAGTTGCTTCCTGAACTGGAAAATGGTTCTTGCCCTTTCCCTTGACAGTGCATACTTTTGAATGAAATTTGAATTAAATGCTCTGTTCAGGGTTGATAGTCAGCAAGTACATAAGTATGACAGCTGTGATTCCTGGTGCCACTTCCCATTTAAAGCTGTTTCTCTTCTGTCCTTTAACAATGACTATTATTTTGGACCAACCGTGAAAATTAGCTTGTGTCTTGGACCTATAACTGAAATGTGGTGTTGAGCTGAAATCTATGCAGTAAGTTCTACTTCTCCATTTTATTCATTTGTGTTCCATTACAATAGAAATGTATAGTGTTATTGCTATATTGACATAATGCCTTCCTTTGACAGGAGTAGTTTCATACAATGTTTCCCTCTGTGTCTGGGCCTATGTAGCCTGTGTGTGTGTGTGTGTGTGTGTGTGTGTGTGTGTGTGTGTGTGTGTGT
>NW_019154091.1:42359465-42371265 GCF_002288905.1 Enhydra lutris kenyoni
CTGGGTGGGTGAGCGTGCACGTGTGTTTAGAAACTACACATTTGATTGTACTTGAATGAGGGGAGTTGGGGTGGAAGTCAAGGTAAGGTGAGATGACATCACACATATTTTCAGGAAGAACTAAACCACCTTGCTAAGCTTATTCAAACAGTCCTATTTCCTTATTTCTCTTGAATTAATATCCCAATCTTATTTCTGTCCTTTTCATTTCACATCGGCACTTTGCATGTGATGTGATTAGACCATCTTATCACTGTGTTTCTCTGGCTAGACTAAGAGGAGTTTGCACAGAGTATGTGAATCCTCAGAATTAACATGACATTAATTTTTCTTGGAGCATGAATTTTGGTCCATAATAAGTAATTGAAAAGGCTATCTTTATATTATAACAAAGTTAGATGAGGGAGAAGAATATAAATTTTGTAAGATCTTTAAGGTAAAACATAATATTTCTAAAAAAAAAATTGTGCAATTACAGCACATACCAGCCTATTTGGATATGGTACCAGCTTGCCCTGCCCATGACCATGTGCTTGGAACTGTCACTAGGGGTGCTCTGGTGGGTACAAATGAGAAGTGCCGGGAGTTGGAATTATGGGCATGAGGGGTGAAGGGAGGATGTCGTGCTGGAAAGGTTAGGGAAAGGCAGTGGGAATTTATGAGCAACACAAAACATTTTGTGAGTGGAGTATTTAAAAAATAAAATGAAAGATTGAAATATCACCTATTCAAATTCTATAGTCCTTCTCAAATATCATTTTTAGTGTTCAGCTTCCTTCCTAATGCTGATCCTCATGCTAGCTCCGTAGTTTTGCCTTACTTAGCTATAAGTTTACATTCCCTATGTAGCTAATTTACAAGGTGAGCCCTCAGGTAAGGAGAAAAATCATCTGAATTCATAGACTGGAATATACACTGGCATCAAGCTGGACAGAGAGATAGTTCTGGAAACCTAAAATTTGCTTTATTAATAAAGAGATTATCAGTCTATGTAAAGAGATAGCTTTGGGGGTGAAGAGACAAAGAAAGAGCATGGGGTTTGGAGGCAGAGAGACTTTTGAAGTCAAATACTGTCTCCATTATTTAATAGTTTTGTTTTGGGGCATTTGCCCAAACAGACCATTTCAGCCTCGGTTTCTCCTCTCTAAAATGACAACACCTTTCTCACCGAGCTGTTATGAGAAGTAAAAGAGATAATAGATGTCAAGAGTTGGACACAGAGGAGGCACTCCAAAACTTGAGATTATCACCTCCCACCACACCTTATAAGTGGCATATACAAAATCCTGTAGCCTGAGCTTGGTCTTGGACCCATTTCCTATCAGATATTTCTTCATGTTCTTCATGTGCCATTTTTTTTTTTTTATCATTATCCCAGGACTGGTTGTAAAATGTTCCATTTAACATTGTCAGTTGACTCAGCTCTTAGGTACTATAACTTTATTTTAGTAGCTTATAAACTTTTATTGTCGTAATTCACATTTGTGCCATTTTTCATCAGACATTTCTAGTAGCTGATTGAAATCTGGGGCATCCTTGCAAAAGGAGACAAAGAGAAGACTTAAGGTCTAGAATGGAACAAACTAAACTTCCCCAGATCTTAGCTTGGGTGGGTAGGAAGGTTATAAACACAAGAAAACATGCATGCCTCAACAGTGGAGGACAGGAAGTGCCTTGGTGAACCCTCGTTGAGTACTTTAATAGTATATCTAGCCTACTTAGTAATGAGTGTTTGGCCACTGAGTAATAGAACATTCACAAAATACTTTGCAAGACTCAGAAGTTCCCCAAATATTTTTTGTTCAGTTAGATCTATTTGTTCATCTGGAAATCATTTGCTAAGAAGTTGTCATTTACCAGGAGATGAGCATTCCAAGTTGCTTAAGAAAAAAGAGCTCATAGGTTGGTAGGGCAGACATGCAAAAAGGTAATTACTCTGGAGTATTAGGCCTTATACATATTAAGTAAAATGTTTCCACTTACTTTAAATTATCATGGCCATTTTAAAGACAATAGGACTATGGAATTATCTAGACTAGTTCTTGTATTTTACCGATTAAAGAGCAAAGGCAAGAGAGATAAGTAGAGGCATGGCTCAGTAGAACCCTCATCTTGTTACAACAGCACTGCTAAAGCCCCCACTGATGCTAATAGAATCATGTTGCCATAAACAACACAAAGTTGCTAGTATGAAAGAGAATATACTTTATCCTTGTCCCTTATTATGTCTTGCATTGTGAGGCCCCAAATTTCATGTGCTGCCCTCATGTCTTGGAGCCTCACAGGGCCCCAAAGTCCTAAGCACATACTTCTCTGCTCTTTCCGATGCCCTCCCCACATGGTGGGAAGTCCCCCCGTCCCCCGCAAGGCTAGCTCCCCTGTTAGTCAGACCAGGTGCCTGGTACTGGTCCTAGCCCTAAAGCTTTTGCCTCCCTACCAGCCTTCAATGTTATTCAAGCAATCACATCCTCCTGCAGGACCCAGGAGCTGCCTCACTGCTTTGTTCCTACCAAGCCTGCCCTCCGCAGATCCTCATTTACTCTACTCCCAAGTGCAGCCTCATATGGCCCTGCATGGCACATTCTCCTGCCCTGGGCTATGAGTATAATATGACTAATAAACTGCTGTCAGTCCATCGCCCAGCATCAGGTGTCATATTTTCAGCCAGCCATCTTAGCCCATTTAGGTTGAGGATCTCTTTCCCACACCAAGCTGGTGAATAGGAGGTGATCAGAACATACCCCTACACAGAAATCAAGGTCAGTTCTAAACAGAATACTGGTAGCTGCTGTTGTTCTAATGCATAATTACTGCTTTGGGAAGGAGAAGTAGCATTTCCATATTCCATTCTAATCAGTACTCAACGCCAAGTACCTCTGCTTCTAGTACCCCCATTAAACCGTAAGACAGGAAGTAGTGGGAGCATGACCAGCAAGGCACACTGCATTCATGTAGCATAGCTCCCCAAGAAACACATTACACATGAATGTGATTTTTAGGGAACACCTAAGAGTCATGTATGCTTGAGACCAATTTACAATCACATCATTTGATCAGATGGTTGGACAACCAGAAAATGGTGTAAAATTCTCATTCCAGCCCAGCAGTCTGCTCCTAAGAGTAACTTGGGGCTTTAATAGGTGTACTTTCACAGAAGACTTTATTAAAAATTGGGAAAGGGACAGAGACTAAGGGAATCCACATACATTCTTCACTGGTAAATACTGTCTATCGATAAAACTCTTCTTTTGAAGATGACTAAATATAAAAACTACCCTGCAATCCAGTAATCATACTACCGGGTATTTACCAAACAAACAAACAAACAAAACCAGAAAACATTAATTCAAAGGGATACATGTGCCCCACATTTATAACAGCATTATTTGCAATAGCTAAACCATGGAAGCAACCCAAGTGTCCACCAATAGATGAATGGGTAAAGAAGATGGGTGTGTGTGTGTGTGTGTGTGTGTGTGTGTGTGTGTGTACATTATATACATATATATATGAACATTTTTCAGCCATAAAAAAGAATGAAATCTTGCCATTTGCAATGAGCTAGAAAGTATAATCCTAAGTGAAATAAGTCAGTCAAAGACAAATAGCATATGATTTCACTCATATGTGGAATTTAAGAAACAAAACAAATGAATAAATAAGGAAAAAGAGAGACAAACTGAAAAACAGACTCTTAATTATAAAGAACAAACTGGTGGTTACCAGAGGTGGGGTGGGTGGATGGGTGAAGTCGGTAAAGGGGATTAAGAGTACATTGATAAAGAACACCCTTCACTGTTATCTTGATAAACCTACAAATATGCTTAATAAAAAATAAAAGAGATTCAAATGAAGATTATGAACAGGATAAAATGTGACTTGTCTTCTGGTACTAACATTGCTCTGAAGTTCTATGTCCTCGTAAAGACACAAAACATAAGAGTTAATATTGGAAAAAATGATTTGAAGAAATTATAATTAAGATTAGATAATTTTGTTGTAAACTTAAGATAAGCTAAAATACTCTCATACATTTACTAAGAAAGTTTAAGAAGTTGAATGCAAGGCACAGACATAAATATTAATAATCCCCCTATATAATAGTGATTATGTCAGCGAGTTGTAATGAGGGAAAAGGAGTTGGTTCATAACAGCAAAAAGAAGCAGAGCATAAAATGCTTATAATAAGTCCAACAAGAAATGTTCAGGATATAGATGAAGAAAAGAAAATCTTACTGAACTGAATTATTTAACATTGAATAAAGAAAAAATTGTGTTATATACGTAGGTGAAACACAAAAGATTATAAAAGTTTTATTTTTTTAAGTTAACAAACAAGTTTTACGTATTTTATTAAAATAAAAACAAGATTTGGGGAAAACTGATAAAATGATTCTAAAATCCATCTGGAAATATACACCCTAGGAAATAAAATTTTTACAAATGAAGACTAACCATATGGTGAGGTATGATTAGCAATAGTTGATATGTAATATATATCATAAATCAAGAGGCAGGTGAAAGGTAACCCTGAAACAGCCCAAGAATCTCCTAAGAACTAAGAATATATTAAAGTATATATTACTGATTAGTTTCATTCTGATTATCCTATGGCTGTGGAGTACTTATGGATTAACTAATTTTTCACACAAAAAAATCGAGTTATACTGTGAAATTTGGTTGTTTGAAGGAAATAAGTGTGTACCTAACCCAGAAATAAAGTCCACAAGGATGAGAATATTATATTTGAAATATGAAACTACTGAAATTTCCACAACCACAGATAAATGCAATGATATTAATCGCAATGGAAAAGGTTGATAGATTTCATCACATGTATCAGCAAAACTTGCACAAAACAAACTCATGTATGAAATTAAAATGTTAAGTTAAAACTAGGAAGATATTAGCAATAAATTTGACTAAATGATAATATCCCTAAAGTTAAAAAACTGTTTAAAAATCAAAAAGAAAAAAGACAAATAGACCAAAAAGAAAAATGGGCAAAGAATATGATCAAGCATTCCATGAATGAGAAAAGATCAAAGTATTCATAACATTAAAAATTTCAATTTTCCATTTTTGAAAAATATAAGTTAAAGTAGTAATGCAATATAATTTTTCCCAATCATATTAACAAAAACCAAAATATGATTATGCTCAGGGTTGCAGCTTACACACTGAAACAAGTGTTTTTCTACTGCAGTGGTGCATAATTGATGCAGCCTTTTAGAAAACAATTTGTCTTTACTTCTCAATAGTCTTTAAAATGTTATCCAGGGGCACCTGGGTGGCTCAATGGGTTAAGCCTCTGCCTTTGGCTCAGGTCATGATCTCAGGGTCCTGGGATCAAGTCCTGCATCGGGCTCTCTGCTTGGCGGGGAGCCTGCTTCCCCGTCTTTCTCTACCTGCCTCTGCCTACTTGTGATCTCTTTCTCTGTCAAATGAATGAGTAAAATCTTTTTAAAAAAATGTTTATTCTTTGGGTGCCTGGGTGGCTCAATGGGTTGAGCCTCCTGTCTTCAGCTCAGGTCATAATCCCAGGGTCCTGGGGTTGAGCCCTGCCTTGGGCTCTCTGCTCAGCAGGGAGCCTGCTTCCCCCTCTCCCTCTGCCTGCCTCTCTGCCTACTTGTGCTCTCTCTCCCTGTCCAATAAATAAATAAATAAAATCTTTAAAAAAAAAGGTTTATCCTTCTTGAATGAGTAATCCCATTTCCAGGATTCTAGGGGGGAAAAAATGAGGGATTTTTTGTGTGTGTGAATTTGAAGTAACATGGAAATATGCTCACAATACTTGTAAGGGGAAAAAAAGTGGGAACTTGATATAATTATTTTATTGAGCATTCAGCAGAGTTTATTCAGACCCCAATTTCATTTAAAATCTCTATAAATTTAATACCCATGCACACATGCACACAAATTAAAAAAAAATATATTGGGAAAGAATTTACCCAAGCAGTCATTTTCATCCTCTTACTGGTCTTTTCCCCTGCTCCTTTAAAGTTTGGATTTATTTCATCATAATACCTTTACAGCGAAAAATAATCTTTGAAAACCATTTCATCAAGCATACTTTTGGAAAAGCTGACTTCCCTAAATTACGTTCGGTTTTTGATAAAACAATGGAAAAGGGTGGTCTTCTATCACAACCTACTCTTTTTCAGCAGCTGTGGTATTGAATAGCAACCTTGATGCTCCAGTTCAGAAGTCAGGTGCTGTTTCTACAACTGTCCTAAGATATCATTTTGGAAATCACAACATCCCAAGTAACAATAAACAGTCTATTCTGAAACCTAAGATTCTCTCACTTCCATGATACGTCCCTATATTTCCCTACTGAAACCCTAGATTTACCAAATATCTCAAATATACATGCATTATTTGAAGGGCTACGGCATATTGCTTTTGATTGGAGGCATATTTCTGCTATGTCTTTTCAGAGGAAGTTTCAGTAGTTCCCCTTTTTACTAACACTGTTTTATTTTGAATGTAATGGAACTTTGAAAATATTAAAATGTGCCTTTTGGAATCTCTTCAAATGATTGTTGGGCACAGTGAGCCATTATTTCCCCCTCAGACTTTGTTAGATCTTTTTTTTTTTTTTCTCTTTCAGTTATTTTTTGTAATGCTGGGGATCTAGCAAACGTCCAAAGTTGTTGAGACAGAACGGAAATGGGTTTTATACCTTACTCTATCCCTCACTTCCTATGTGCGAAGAAGTATGTAATTAAAAACGTGTAACAGCCATTCTCTAGGATAGACGTGCTTCTGTGCCATGGGAAATAAATTCTGGTGTAGCAAAAGGAGCTTGGGAATCAGGAATCCACCCCTGCTGTAAGATTAGGGCAACTTACATAACTTTCTCCGTTCATTTTCCTCTTACGCATGATGAGGCTACAAACATCCACCCCCAAAGAATTGTTGTGAAGATTTAATGAAATAATATGTTTGCAAAATACATATAGCAAGGTCTGCATATAACTGACACTTAATAAATGTTAATTTCTTTCCTTCTTCCTTTCAGTAACCTGATTTAAATGCTTCATTTGAGATTCATAGCTCTCCTACCTGAGTTAATTTTTAAAACACATTAATTTTCATGATACCTGAAGGAAATAATATCTAACAACTATATGCTAACTTTGGCTTTTCTACCACTTTTTCGTATTCGTCTAATAAGTACCCAAATTATGATTACCCTCAATTTACAGACGAGGAAACAGAGGCACAGAGAGTCTGAGCTGTTTGCCTGGAGTCATGCAAAGGAGACAGAATAATTATTTGTTGATTGAATGGGTGAACTGAGGTTGGGCCCCAAATCTGCACAGCTTGATACCTTGCTCTCATAATAAGTCTGCGTGGAGACTTTAATTTGCATTTGTACTTCCTGGGAATTGTGGATAAAAATGAAGTTAGGTGGCTGTATCCAGGAAGGGACACTGTGTCTTTCAAAACTGTGGAGAAATCGCTGTGCATTGTTCACCTGAACTGCAGAAAGAATGAGCATGGGTGATACTTGGGATAACAGGCTTTCTTATAAGGGTGAGTTCATTCTCTTGAAGAGCGTTGGGAGGTAAAAACCCATCAAGATAGTGTGTTCTCATGATGATTTCAATGAATTATCATGGAAATGAGTTTTAGAAGAGAGGTAATGCTTTGTGATAATAGCCCGATAATGCCATTAGCTATGAACTGTAATTGTAATAGCATTAGTCAAATGAACGTATCTGATATTAATTTGAGTGTTATATTTCTATAAGGTTCTTCTTGTTAATTAAACATCAGCCTTGGTATTATTAATTCACTATCTGGCCAGGGCTGGCACATAGTAGGAACCCAGTACGGATTTGTGAACTGAATTTATAAGTCAACCTCAAAGTGGAGCTATTTAAAATAGTAAAATGGTGAGTTTAAATAACACCATGGATACAGAAGGAACTAATTTTGCCCAATATCTGCTTATTTGTACAGTGTGTTCTCTAATTTGTAACTTCAGTCAGCTAATGGCATAGACTTGTTTATTTCAGAATTTGAAAAGAGATCCATCCCCCTCTTTTGCATATTTGGAGGGAAATCGCATATAAGATTCACTTCACGTTCTTTTAATTCAAGAGTAGATTTTGTGCTTTTCTTCCTGTTCTGGGGTCTTTAGGCCATTTAAAAATCTACCAGACAGCTTCATAACTGCACTGGACATCTGAATGAATACCACTGGACAAAATCATGCTTTCGGTCATTTGGTATCACTCTTCGTGATTACCAGCATCAACTGGCCCTTCAACACTGTGGGCAATCTTAATGCTTCTCTTCTAAATCCTCTTTTCTTGCTGGTGTGGTAACACGTTCTTAGCTCTCTGCTCTTTCTATTCCTCATTTTCATCCGAACCCCCTTTTGCTCTCACGAATGGCTGGCTGCCCACTTCATAAAGAAACCCAGGAGTCTTGAAAGGTAGGGGCCAGCATCTTTCCAAGACTAGAACCACACCTCTGCTTCCCCGGGGCCCCCATCTTCCCCATCCTCTCTTCTGTGTGAGTGCCTGAAAGAGGGATCCACCCTCCGGTAAGATGTTAATCTCCGTTTCTTTCTCTTACATTTTTAGCTTCTCCATCACCAGATGTTTTCCTCAGTTAAATATACTCAAGTACTATATGGCGACTAACATAATACAATAAAAAAATAAAAAAAAATATTAAATGAAATCTTGCCATTTGCGACGACATGGATGGAACCAGAGCGTATTACGCTTAGCGAAATAAGTCAATCAGAGAAAGACAACTATCATATGATCTCCCTGATATGAGGAAGTGGAGATGCAACATCGGGGGTTTGGGGGTAGGAGAAGAATAAATGAAACAAGATGGGATCGGGAGGGAGACAAACCATAAGAGACTCTTAATCTCACAAAACAAACTGAGGGTTGTGGGGGGGGGCGGGGGGGGTAGGGAGGTAGGGAGAGGGTGGTGGGATTATGGACACTGGGGAGGGTATGTGCTATGGTGAGTGCTGTTTAGTGTGTAAACCTGGCGATTCACAGACCTGTATCACTGGGGCTAATAATACATTATATGCTTATAAAAAAATTTAAAAACTTTAAAAATATATATTAAAAAAATATGCTCAAGTATCTCTTGAAATAAAAAAGTATCTCGAACTCCCACCTAACCTCCCAGATAAAATACAGGACTCACCATTAAATTTGAACTTCAGAACAACAATGAATTATTTTTTAGGGTAACCGTGTCTTAAACATTGTACAAATAATTTTTTGGTGTAAAGTATGTTCACAATATTGCATGGGACATGCTTGTACCAAAAAAAGTATTCATTGTTTACCTGAAATTCAAATGTAACTGGGTGTCCTATACTTGTATCTGCTAAGTCCGGCAAACCTACCCACATTCCCATCTAGCCCCCACTTATCTCTTAAATCTTCTTCATTGCCAAGTTCCTTTAAAAAGTTGTTTAAAGGTGGTAACCTTTATTTACTCACTTCCTAAATGTTCTTCACCCCACTCCAAACTGGTTTTCATTCCCTTCTCACCACTGAAATGACTCTTGGTAAAGTGTTCAGTGATCATACTGTTGCTAAATCTATAGATATTTTCCATTCTTCATTTTACTTGATCTCACAGTAGGATTTTACCTGGTTTATCATTTCCTATTTGAAACAATCCTCTCCTTTATCTTCAGTAAATAAATATATGCATATACATGCATACTTCTCTGGCTGCTACTTTTCTTTCTTCGGCAGGCCATTCCTCCTCCAACTAAACTCTAATATGGGGCTTTTCAGATCTAAGTACTGGGCTCCTTTTTGCTCTCATTCTCAATATTTATGCTAGGTAATTTAATTCACTTCTACGGGTTCCAATGCTATTTTTGTGCCAAGGACTCTCATATTTATGTATTTAAGGCAGATCTTTTTATGGAGCTCTGGATATTTCTATTTGGATGTCTCACAGGTATGTTAAAATTAATATGTTAAAAAATGAACAGGTGATAAATTTCCCAATCTGTTTGTCTTCTAGTGTTCTCCATTTAGTAAATGAAATTTTTGTCCATCCTGTTGCCCTTGGCAGAATCTGGATGCTTCCTTGATACCATTCCTCTCTCCTGTATCCTACCACCTCTTGACTCCACTAGGCACTAGTGATTCTACCTCTAACATCAAGCTTATATCCATTCATTTCTCTCCATCTCCCTATTTCTTCCCTAGTTCATCCCTCCTCTAGACTTGCTGGGGTTAGTTCAATCGTATGCTTCTCCCAAACCATTCTTTCCCCCTTCTAAATTATATTGCATTCACAATGATCTCAAAACAAATAGATCATGTCACTTGCCTGGTGCTTTTATGATTTCATATTGCATTCAAGTTTTAAAAAATTCCTATAAGCCCAAGGTCCTGCATAATTTTGCACCTAATTCCTCAACCTGACTTCATGCGATTTCCTCCCATTTGCTGATTATTTTCAGGTTACTGATTTTTGAGTTCTTCTGATGTGCCTAGTAATTCTTTACCCCCAGGCCTTGGTATAGGTACTCTCTGCCACAAATACTCCTGTGCTCACCAAGCCAAATAGCACTCATCCTTCTAGTGTCAATGTCGATACTATTTCCAGGCACTCTTAGAGTGAGCACCAATGCATATCTAATTCCATCTAGAGTTGTATGTTTTCAATACAAAGGAAGCTCCACTAATGACATGGGTCCATAAGGCCAAGAAGAATCTCAGAGTACTGCTTTATTTCATCTCATCCCAATCCAGAGCTGGAATCGAAGCTGAATAGGATACCCGATGTCCTCATTTATGGAACACATTCTTTTCTGAAGAGTTATTAGAGTGCTACAGCAGATCATCATATCCATGATAATCCTAGCCCACTTGGAAAAAGTTGAGATCCCAATCAATTTACAATAACAACAATACAAATCATTATTTCTGTGCACTTTTATTAACCTGATGCTTTATATCTATTTCCTCTAGTCCTTATAGAAATCTTGGAAGTTAAGTTATTTAGTGACACAATTTTAGAGACAGAGATATTGAGACTCAGAGAAGTAATGGGCTCAAGATTTCACAGCTTGTTAAGGGCTGAGTTGAATTTGAATCCAGGGTTGTCTGACTCAAAATCTGCTCTTTCTTCTTGCGAGCCAATAGCAGTGGATAGTTGTTTTCCATAGTCTAAGGGTATTTTGAACTCTGCTTTGGTACAGCTCCAAGGGTCTGTGTGGGGCCAAAGTTTGGGGGTGTAGGATAAGTTATATCTGAGATTCATAACCTCATACGGAAGATTCTGCATCTACTTCTGACTGAGGAAGCGAGCAGGATTTGCCTGCAAGAGTTAGCAGGGGCCTGTCAGTTGATCCAGTTGATAGGCAGGTCGAGTATGGCCTAGCTAAAGGTAAACGATGGAGTAGCAGGCCGCTGTCCCGGCTTAGTGTTGGGGTCCGTTATCAAAGGAACGAGTCTGAGACAAAGTGAAAGTTATGCAAAGCCTTATTCTATGCCAAGCATTAGAAGTCAGACTGACCGGCCAGGGCCACCTCCAAAGAGAGCGACCCCCTCCTGATCTCACAGGCTGGTTTTATAGGGCGTAACAGCAGATGCAAGGTACGTGGCTTCTATTGTTAAGGTGTTTACCCCAGAATGGATACCTGGAACCATACCAGGAACTACTGGGGCGTTTATTCCCGGAATGAAGTCCGTGGATGTAAACAACAATATGGCTACCTAGGCAATATGGAGTTGCTCTGGCTAAGCAGACCCTAATAGTTAAATAGGTTTTTTTTTTTTTTTTT